>NC_083575.1:57919653-58062153 GCF_027579695.1 Neoarius graeffei | reverse complement strand
ACTCAATGTTTTTTTTGTTTTTCTCACCATTCTGTATAAACTCTAGCGAGTGGTGTGTGAAAACTCCAGGAGATCAGCAGTTTCTGAAATACTCAAACCAGTCCATCTGGCACCAACACCCATGCCACAGTGAAAATCACAGAGATCACTTTTTTTTCCCATTCTGATGTTTGAAGTGAACATTAATTGAAGCTCCTGACCTATATCTGCATGATTTTATGCATTGTGCTGCTGCCAGATGATTGGCTGATTAGATAACTGCATAAATGAATAGGTGTACAGGTATTTCTGTTAAAAAAAATTGCAAAACCTAGACATCTGTGTCTTCATAGCTACTGATCATGATTGTACTGTATTGCAGTAATCATTTCATTTTTAAGTTTTGGCTGGATGTTTAAATACCAAAAGGAAAATGATCCATGGAATTTGTCTACTGGTTGCCACTTGTGCTGGAGCTCCAGGCTCAAGCTTGAGTGGCAGAGTTCCTAGGCATTGATGCAGCATGGATGCCATGTGTCTGCCAACAAGTTGTGGTCAGAGTGCAGTGTTTGATTACCTTCACCATGCTTATTACTTTTGATGATGGCAGACAAATTGGTATAATCATTCTGAGAGGTCTTGAGGCTACTCAGCCCTCTGCTCAGCAATGTGTCATGTTTGTGCTCGCTTTGTGTGGAGCTTGTGCAGCACTGTGGATCCATGGGTTGTGTGGGCCTTCAGAAGGACTGTGAGCAGCCATGCCACTGAAATTAGACCACAGCAGCTTTTGGAAGGTTGTCTTTGTTTTTTAACTATTATACTGTGTTTTTGTTTGTTTCTTGTAATGGTAACATGGCCTTGGGTGTAAAAAAGGTACTATATACAGTTGTGGTCAGAAGTTTACATACAGTGACATGAATGTCATCTTGGTTATAAATGTCATGGCAATATTTGGGCTTTCAGTAATTTCTTTGAACTGTTCTTTTTCTGTGGCAGAATGTACAGGATACATCTTTAATTAAAAAAAACTAGAATTTGGTGCACAAGTTTTAATTTTCTTTGGGTTTTCTGAAATCAACACAGGGTCAAAATTATACATACATGGTCAAAATTATACATACAGCAAACCTCATATTTTGGTAAAATGTCTCTTCGCAGGATTCACCTTAACCAAACATTTTTGTTTACCATGAACAAGTTTCTGGCAGAATTCTGGTTGGATATTTCATGATTCTTTATGGTAGAATTGGTAGAGTTCAATTAAATTTGTTTTCTTTTCTTGGCATGGACTCAACTTATAAGCATGGTCCATATTATTTTCAATAGGGTTGAAGTCAGGACTTGTTTTATGCTTAATGTTAGCCTGCTTTATCCTCCACAACCAGCTCTGATGCATGTTTGGGTTCATTGTCTTGTTGTAAGTCCCAAGTCATGTTCAAGTTTCTGATGGCTGATGCTGAAGAATTCCGAGGTAGTCCTCCTTCTTCATTATTCCATCCACTTTGTGCAATGAACCAGCTCTACTGGCAGCAAAATGGCCCCAGAGCATGATGATCCTACCACCACTACCAGCTGGTACAGTGTCCCTCTGTACATGGTGGTCATTGTGACCAAACAACTCGATCTTTGTCTCATCTGACCATACGGCTATCCTCCAGAAAGCTTTTTCTTTGTCCATGTGGTCAGCTTCAAACTTTAGTTAAGCTTGAAGGTGTCAATTTTGGAGCAGTGGGTTATTTCTTGGATAGCAGCCTCATGGTGATCTGAACTGTAGACAGTGATCCATCAGCTTCCAGCTCATGGCCGGGCTGTGCCATGGTGGTTCCCAGGTTGTTCCTGACCATCCAAACCAATTTCCTTTCAGCTGAAAGTGACAGTTTGGGTTTTCTTGAAGCAGAGTGGCTTGGCAAAGTGACTACACCTCACAATAACTTGGATACAATTGTTTGAAATGATCTTAGAATTTGCAGTTGTTTAGAAATGGCTCCAAGAGACCTTCCGGAGTTGTGTATATCTGTGATCCTCTTTCTCAGATCTGCACTGAGCTCCTTGGACTTTCCCATTTTACTGTGTGTTGGTCAATCCAATGAGTGCTGTAAACAAACCCTTTTTATGAAGCCACAGAGAAGCTACCAGCTGTAGTCAATCATGATCACTAACAGGAAGTTAAGTGACCTTGACCTTAGCAAAATAAGAAACAATTTGGAAGTTTCAGAACCTCTGAATTAATCATCTAAGTGAGTGTATGCAAATTTTTGACTCTGTATGTATAATTTTGACCATGTGTAGATTTCAGAAAACCCAAAGAAAATTAAAACTTGTGCACCAAATTCTAGTGTTTTTTTAATTAAAGATGTATGCTGTACAATCATTCTACCACAGAAAAAGAACAGTTCAAAGAAATTACTGAAAGCCCAAATACTGCCATGACATTCATGTCACTGTATGCAAACTTCTGACAACAACTGTACATTAAACAATTATAATAATAATTAAAAGAAGAAGAAGGGTGGCACAGTGGTGTAGTGGTTAGTGCTGTCGCCTCACAGCAAGAAGGTCCGGGTTTGAGCCCCGTGGCCGACGAGGGCCTTTCTGTGCGGAGTTTGCATGTTCTTCCCGTGTCTGTGTGGGTTTCCTCCGGGTGCTCCGGTTTCCCCCACAGTCTAAAGACATGCAGGTTAGGTTAACTGGTGACTCTAAATTAACCATAGATGTGAATGGTTGTCTGTGTCTATGGCCCTGTCCACATGACAATGGATTCAGGTGAATCTGATAAAATTGTTTTAGTAGAGCAGGTTAAGCAAACCATTGTGCACTTTGTGATATAAGCATGAAATTTGGCATGATTGTTGCTTATAGGTCACTTTTTCAGAAAAAAGTGCTAGCCACGAAAAAAACTCAATATGGCGGCCATTTTTCAAGATGGCCGCCAGACGCATACCCATTTTGTGGCTTTGTTAAAAAGCCACAGTGCATATTGTCATATGAACCTGAAATTTGGCAATAATGTTCTGTGTAGGTCATGTTTTCAGTTGAAAGTGCTAACAGACCAAAACATTCAATATGGCAGCCATTTTTCAAGATGGCTGCCAGACACACATCCCCGTTGTGTGGTTGTGCTCATGTGTGCCCCTAAAATGGACTGCTATTGCCGGGATGGCAATGAGCTCTCATTGCTTACGAAATATCCCAAATGGCTTGTGAACCACACAGCCTCTGGCAGTCAAGTGTCCACCCTAGCCTTCCAGAGCTGGCAGGGGTGATTTTGCAGATAGAGGTGGTGCGAAAGGCGGGTATCTGGTGCCTCAAAACCAGTTGCTCTTGGCAGAAGAAACTGAGTAATGGCACTAACTGGAAGGGGATGAGGAGTACGAGTAATGGCACTTACTGGAACAGGACTATGAGGACGCTGAGTAATGGTACATCTTCTGGCAGTTCATAGGGCGTAAGAAGAGAGTGTATGTCGCTCACTACCAGGGCACACTGGTGACAGACACTGCTGTGAAACTCAGCATGGGGTTCAATGTCAGCTAAACATTGAGTTAGTATCCCAAATGCAAGTGCTCGAAGGCAGTAATAGGGTGTACTACACTGTGCAGTTGCCCTTGTGAGATTTTTAAGCAAGGAACAGTGACTGAACTTTGGGCCTAGCCATGCTGGCGATGGCAAAGTAATCCAAATTCAAATGGTCTACCAAACTTCACTTTGGACAGTGGTACATATCCATTCATAAATCAGAGCTGGCAAACCATTTTTATGGTGGGGGCATTGTCTACCTAAAACTGTGTAATTGGGTGCTGGGGGAGGGGGGGTAGCAGTTCAGGGATAAAAGATAGATCTCAGCAATGGATATTTTTGTCGATGTCATAGATTTGACCAAGTTATTTTTCACTGTTGAGCATTAGCACTATTTTCGTTCACTTGTTTTTCTCTGAAAGGCCTATGAGCATGCTGGAAAATCATGTGACCAATTCATTTGGGACTATTTGATGGAAGGATCAATCAGCAAGAAACAACTCTTGGAGCTTAGGAAAGATATGGGAATTTTCCCAAAAAAGCATTGGAATGTAAGGGTTTCACAAGATTATCCTCTGTGAAAAATAGGCTTTTTGTCATGCCAGATTGGCTAATTGTGCAATCATTCTGTTTTTCTGCATGTAATTCAGTATTATAATGGCAATAAATCAAAAATGTTTCATTGAATTCATCTTTTGTACTTTGACACCAGAGCAAGACCACTAACGGGGGATTTTTTGGCGACCATCTTGAAAAAATGGCCGCCATATTGAATTTTTTGGGGGGCTAGCACTTTTAGCTGATAACATGACCTACACAGAACATTATTGCCAAATTTCATGTTCATATCATAATTTGCACTGTGTTTTTTTAGCAAAACCACAAAACAGGTACACGTCTGGTGGCCATCTTGAAAAAATGGCCGCCATATTGAATTTTTTTCATGGCTAGCACTTTTTTCTGAAAAAGTGACCTATCAGCAACAATCGTGCCAAGTTTCATGCTTATATCACAAAGTGCACGATTTGGAGCAAAATCTGCCTTAACCTGCTCCACTATTTATCGTTTCGGCCTGGCGTCCACACGGCACCGGCGTTTTGGGTGCCCCAAAACGATATTTTTTGAGAACAGGTTCCAGAGTGGAAAAATCTGGCAACGGCGCCATTGCAAAGTCGTCTGGATGAGTAGAACGGATTTGTTTACGATGACGTCACAACCACATGACTAGAACAAGCAGCACTCTCGCTGTTTTGTATGAACCACTGCATTGCATTCACTTTTGTATACAGCTTTTCTTTTAAATAAACAAGTTACTGAACCATTTCTTGAATTTCTTTTTTTATTGGATAAGACTGCTTTTCAAAATGTTCACACAATATAAAAAGTTATATCTTGTCTCGTCTCGTCTTCTTCCGCTTTATCCGGGACCGGGTTGCGGAGGCAGCAGTCTAAGCATGGAAGCCCAAACTTCCCTCTCTCCAGACACCTCGGTCAGCTCCTCGGGAAGAACACCGAGGCGTTCCCAGGCCAGCCGAGAGACATAGTCCCTCCAGCGTGTCCTGGGTCTTCCCCGGGGCCTCCTCCCGGGGGGACATGCCTGGAACACCTCCCCAGGGAGGCGTCCAGGAGGCATCCGAAAAAGATGCCCGAGCCACCTCAGCTGGTTCCTCTCAATGTGGAGGAGCAGCGGCTCTACTCCGAGCTCCTCCCGAGTGACTGTGCTTCTCACCCTATCTCTAAGGGAGCGCCCAGCCACCCTGCGAAGGAAACTCATTTCGGCCGCTTGTATCCGCGATCTTGTTCTTTCGGTCATTACCCAAAGCTCATGACCATAGGTGAGAGTCAGAACATAGATCGACCGGTAAATTGAGAGCTTCGCCTTTTGGCTCAGCTCCTTCTTCACCACGACGGACCGGTAAAGCGACCGCATCACTGCGGAGGCTGCACCGATCTGCCTGTCAATCTCACGCTCCATCCTTCCCTCACTCGTGAACAAGATCCCGAGATACTTAAACTCTTCCACTTGAGGCAGGACTTCTCCACCAACCTGGAGAGGGCAAGCCACCCTTTTCCAGTCGAGAACCATGGCTTCGGACTTGGAGGTGCTGATTCTCATCCCAGCCGCTTCACACTTGACTGCAAACTGCCCCAGTGCATGCTGGAGGTCCTGGTTTGAAGAAGCCAACAGGACAACATCATCTGCAAAAAGCAGAGATGAAATCCTGTGGTTCCCAAACAGGATTCCTTCCGGCCCCTGGCTGCGCCTAGAAATTCTGTCCATAAAAATTATGAACAGAACCGGTGACAAAGGGCAGCCCTGCCGGAGTCCAACATGCACTGGGAACAGGTCTGACTTACTGCCGGCAATGCGAACCAGACTCCTGCTCCATTCGTACAGGGACCGGACAGCCCTTAGCAAAGAGCCCCGAACCCCATACTCCCAAAGCACCCCCCACAGAATACCACGGGGGACACGGTCGAATGCCTTCTCCAGATCCACAAAGCACATGTGGACTGGTTGGGCAAACTCCCATGAACCCTCGAGCACCCTATGAAGGGTATAGAGCTGGTCCAGTGTTCCACGACCAGGATGAAAACCGCATTGTTCCTCCTGGATCCGAGGTTCGACTATTGGTCGAATTCTCCTCTCCAGTACCCTAGAGTAAACTTTCCCCGGGAGGCTGAGAAGTGTGATTCCCCTATAATTGGAGCACACTCTCTGGTCCCCTTTCTTAAAAAGAGGGACCACCACCCCAGTCTGCCACTCCAGAGGCACTGTCCCCGACCGCCACGCGATGTTGCAGAGGCGTGTCAACCAAGACAGCCCCACAACATCCAGAGACTTGAGATACTCAGGGCGGATCTCATCCACCCCCGGTGCCTTGCCACCGAGGAGCTTGCAAACCACCTCAGTGACTTCAGCTTGGGTAATGGACGAGTCCACCTCTGAGTCATCAGCCTCAGTCTCCTCAGTGGAAGACATGACGGTGGGATTGAGGAGATCCTCAAAGTATTCCTTCCACTGCCCGACAATGTCCCCAGTCAAGGTCAACAGCTCCCCACCCGCACTGTAAACAGTGTTGGCAGAGTACTGCTTCCCCCTCCTGAGGCGCCGGACAGTTTGCCAGAATTTCTTCGAGGCCGACCGATAGTCCTTCTCCATGGCCTCCCCGAACTCCTCCCAGTTCCGAGTTTTTGCCTCCGCAACTGCCCGAGCTGCAGCACGCCTGGCCTGCCGATACCTGTCAGCTGCCTCAGGGGTCCCGGAGGTCAACATGGCCCGATAGGACTCCTTCTTCAGCTTGACAGCATCCCTTACTTCCGGTGTCCACCACCGGGTTCGGGGATTGCCGCCACGACAGGCGGCCTTGCGGCCACAGCTCCGAACAGCTGCGTCCACAATGGAGGTAGAGAACATGGTCCACTCAGACTCAATGTCCCCCGCCTCCCTCAGAAGCTGGGAAAAGCTCTCCTGGAGGTGGGAGTTAAAGATCTCCCCAACAGAGTGCTCGGCCAGACGTTCCCAGCAGACCCTCACCATATGTTTGGGCCTGCCAGGTCTGTCCAGCTTCCTCCTCCGCCAGCAGATCCAACTCACCACCAGGTGGTGATCAGGTGGGCACCAGGTGGTGCCCCTCCTAGAACTGCCACCTTAGTGTGGTGGAGGGGTTTGTGTGCTTGAATGATCCTAGGAGCTATGTTGTTGGGGGCATTATGCCCCTGTCAGGGTTTCCCAAGGCAGACAGGTCCTAGGTGACAGGCCAGACCAAGAGCAGTTCACCAAAACCCTTATGGAGAAACCATCAAGGACCGTGACGTCGCCTGGTATGGCGCAGCCGGGGCCCCACCCTGGAGCCAGGCCTGGGGTTGGGGCTCGTATGCAAGCGCTTGGTGGCCGGGCCTTTGCCCATGGGGCCCGGCCGGGCTCAGCCCGAAGAGGTGACGTGGGCCCGACCTCCTGTGGGTTCACCACCCACAGAGGTAGCAGTAGGGGACTGGTGCAGTGTGGATTGGGTGGCAGTCGAAGGCAGGGGCCTCGACAACCTGATCCCCGGACACAGCGGCTAGCTGTTGGGACATGGAATGTCACTTCACTGGGGGGAAAGAGCTTGTGCGGGAGGTTGAGAGGTACCGGCTAGAGATAATCGGGCTCACCTCCACGCACAGCTTGGGCTCTGGAACCCAGCTCCTCGAGAGGGGCTGGACTCTCCATTTCTCTGGAGTCGCCCATGGTGAGCGGCGGCGGGCTGGTGTGGGCTTGCATACTGTATAACTCCCCAGCTCAGCCGCCATGTGTTGGAGTTTACCCCAGTGAACGAGAGGGTCGCCTCTCTGCGCTTTCGGATTGGGGAGAGGGCTCTTGCTGTTGTTTGTGCCTACGGGCCGAATAGCAGTATAGAGTATCCGGCCTTGTTGGAGTCCCTGGGAGAGGTACTGAGGGGTGCTCAGACTGGGGACTCCATTGTGTTACTGGGGAACTTCAATGCTCACGTGGGTGATGACAGTGACACCTGGAGGGGCGTGGTTGGGAGGAACGGCCTCCCCGATCTGAACCCGAATGGTGTTTTGTTATTGGACTTCTGTGCTAGTCACGGTTTGTCCATAACGAACACCATGTTCGAGCATAGGGGTGTCCATAAGTGCACGTGGCACCAGGACACCTTAGGTCGGAGGTCGATGATAGACTTTGTTGTCGTTTCATCTGATCTCCGGCCCTATGTCTTGGACACTCGGGTGAAGAGAGGGGCTGAGCTGTCAACTGATCACCACCTGGTGGTAAAAAGTTATATAAATTATATAAAAATGATTTTCAAAATGTTCACACACAATAAGAAAATTAAGTTATATAAAACTATGCACACTAATAAAACTAATTTGTGTACACAGAAGGCACGATTTCCTCGCATAGTCGCAGCCATCTTCTTCTTGTTGTTGTGTGTTTGTTCCTGTGAGTACTTCACGCCGGGTAGAAGAAGGGGTTTATGCGCATGCGTCCTACTTCTTCTGTTGTTCTGGTGTCTCCAATGGGACCGTCTTACAGCGCACGTAGAGGTGTGGCATGTGTATTGCATCATTTTCAGCAAGTGTTGCGTTGCCATATGTACCTGATATTTTACTGATCCGTTGCCCATGTCTCATCTCATCTCATTATCTCTAGCCGCTTTATCCTTCTATAGGGTCGCATTCACCGTTGCCCATGTGGTCGCGATATTTTTTTAAATAAAATCTCATTGCCGTTGTCATGTGGATGTAGCCTATGTGTCAGCCCTGTGATGACCTGGTGACTTGTCCAGGGTGTATCCCGCCTTTCGCCCGTAGTCAGCTGGGATAGGCTCCAGCTTGCCTGCGACCCTGTAGAACAGAATAAAGTGACTAGAGATAATGAGATGAGATGAACAATTATTATAGAAGAAGAAGAATGCCTTTATTGTCACTGCACAAATGGACAATGAAATTTAGTTCATTAAAGGAGAGCAAAGCCACTGTGTATGTGCGCGCCACCATTCTTGGGCACTTCAGCCCAAGGCTGTCTCATGTTACCCTAACTGCATGTCTTTGGACTGTGGGGGAAACCAGAGCAAGTCCACACAGACACTGTGAGAACATGCAAATTCCACACAGAAAGGCCCCTGTCAGCCACTGGGCTTGAACCCAGAACCTTCTTGCTGTGAGGCGACATCGCTAACCACTACACCACCATGCCATTATTGTTGTTGTTGTTGCTGCTGCTGCTGCTGTTTTTGTTTGCTCATTTGCTTGTTTAAACATGTCCCAAGATTTATTTTTGTTTCTGTTCTGTTGGGAGATGTAGCCAAACTAGCTCATCCATTTGGTTAGGACATCAAGAACTGCACACCATAACTTAATGCTTTGGTTACCCACCAATTAGGAAGCGACAAGGGAATGAACTAATCACATTTTGATTTCCAGTGGGTATGATTTGTGGGGAAAATGTCACACGAGGTTTCCTGAAAGCGAAATATACTTCAGTGACTGCAAGCAAATGTGATCAATGAATTGCTTTTGTTAGAACCTGTTTGTGTGTGATTGAATCTGCTATTTTACTTAAATGTACAGTGGTGTTTGAAAGTTTGTGAACCCTTTAGAATTTTCTATATTTCTGCATAAAGATGACCTAAAACATCATCAGATTTTCACACAAGTCCTAAAAGGAGATAAAGAGAACCCAGTTAAACAAATGAGACAAAAATATTATACTTGGTCATTTATTTATTGAGGAAAATGATCCAATATTACATATCTGTGAGTGGCAAAAGTATGTGAACCTCTAGGATTAGCAGTTAATTTGAATGTGAAATTTGAGTCAGGTGTTTTCATTCAATGGGATGACAATCAGGTGTGAGTGGGCACCCTGTTTTATTTAAAGAACAGAGCTCTATCAAAGTCTGATCTTCACAACACATGTTTGTGGAAGTGTATCATGGCACGAACAAAGGAGATTTCTGAGGACCTCAGAAAAAGCGTTGTTGATGCTCATCAGGCTGGAAAAGGTTACAAAACCATCTCTAAAGAGTTTGGACTCCACCAATCCGCAGTCAGGCAGATTGTGTACAACTGGAGGAAATTCAAGACCATTGTTACCCTCCCCAGGAGTGGTCGGCCAATAAAGATCACTCCAAGAGCAAGGCATGTAATAGTCAGCGAGGTCACAAAGGACCCCGGGTAACTTCTAAGCAACTGAAGGCCTCTCTCACATTGGCTAATGTTAATGTTCATGAGTCCACCATCAGGAGCACACTGAACAACAATGGTGTGCATGGCAGGGTTGCAAGGAGAAAGCCACTGCTCTTCAAAAAGAACATTGCTGCTCATCTGCAGTTTGCTAAAGATCATGTGGACAAGCCAGAAGACTTCTGGAAAAATGTTTTGTGGATGGATGAGACCAAAATAGAACTTTTTGGTTTAAATGAGAAGCATTATGTTTGGAGAAAGGAAAACACTGCATTCCAGCATAAGAACCTTATCCCATCTGTGAAACATGGTGGTGGTACTATCATAGTTTGGGCCTGTTTTGCTGCATCTGGGGCAGGATGGCTTGCCATCATTGATGGAACAATGAATTCTGAATTATACCAGCAAATTCTAAAGGAAAATGTCAGGACATCTGTCTATGAACTGAATCTCAAGAGAAGGTGGGTCATGCAGCAAGTCAACGACCCTAAGCACACAAGTCATTCCACCAAAGAATGTTTAAAGAAGAATAAAGTTAATGTTTTGGAATGGCCAAGTCAAAGTCCTGACCTTAATCCAATCGAAATGTTGTGGAAGGACCTGAAGCGAGCAGTTCATGTGAGGAAACCCACTAACATCCCAGAGTTGAAGCTGTTCTGTATGGAGGAATGGGCTAAAATTCCTCCAAGTTGGTGTGCAGGACTGATCAACAGTTACCGGAAATGTTTAGTTGCAGTTATTGCTACACAAGGGGTCACACCAGATACTGTAAGCAAAGGTTCACATACTTTTGCCACTCACAGATATGTAATATTGGATCATTTTCCTCAATAAATAAATGACCAAGTATAATATTTTTGTCTCATTTGTTTAACTGGGTTCTCTTTATCTCCTTTTGGGACTTGTGTGAAAATCTGATGATGTTTTAGGTCATATTTATGCAGAAATATAGAAAATTCTAAAGGGTTCACAAACTTTCAAGCACCACTGTATTTTGTGCATTATGGCTTGGTAAATGGTTATGTCCAATTTATTTATTTGATTTAAAATAATTTTTATATCAGTATAGAATGCCATAGAACTTAATGTAGGGCTAGACCTACACTGCACAGTTCTCCACTGGGTTGAGGTGCATACCTAATTCCCACCACCCTACCCTTTTGTACTACATTGTGGACAGCGCATGACAGAGGAAGTGGTAGGCGGGAGAAGCTGGCACCAGAAAGCATGTTGTGGTTAAGCAGAAATTAATCTGACATGACCCTGAGTAAACAGAAAAGCTGCTTCGCCCCAGGTTACCATATGGCAGTGGTTCCAGCACAGCGACCTGGTGGCTTAGACTCTACTGCCAGCAGGGGATGTTATGCTACCTGCTGTCCTTTTTGTTCGGTTTTGTTTTCGCCGGCATCTCTCAAACCGTGACAGGCACTGGCTAAGAGCAATAGGATGTCAAGTTTACAGAAAAAAATGCACAGCGCAGCCTGCAATACCATACAACACTTGCACAGACAGTGAGAGAACAGGACAGAGAATGGGGGAAGGGGATGAGTGGAAGAGGCAGAAAGAAAAAGAGAGAATGAGGAAGAATTTCCCAGTGTATTGTCAGGGATGTGTATGTTGTTAAGGCTGTGTGCAGCAGGTCTTAAGTGAAATCGTTCATGTGACCTGAGGCGATGAGCAGAGCAGCTGTTGAACCATGGGACTTGCTCTGAAACCATGGCTGCAAATTATTGATGAATTGATGTTTAAATGCCATGGAAAAAAAATAGCACCTACACACACACACACCCTTGACTTTACTGTGACCCAGTCAGTGACAATAAGTACTTTTTCTTCTATGGATCAGCTAATGACGGAAGCATGAATCCATAAATTTATTCAGCTCCATGTCCTTCCTAAAAAAATCCCTCACATTCAGGGGGAAATATCGACACTACATTCTTGTTATAAAGCCAACTCCAGCAGCGAAGGTGTTGATTTCCACCACATGTATAGCGATTTAAAAACTAGAAAGCAGATTCCTTTCAGTTCTCTGAGCAGTCCAACACTTTCTAATACAATAATGGTGGGGGCTTACAGTGTGAGATGGAAAACTGCATTAGAGAGTGATCATGCAGATGTGTGGCAAAGGATGTTAGATGATGCCATCACATTTCCATTCACATTTACATTTATACTATGTTCCAAACCTACTTACAGTGAGGCAAGTATCATCCAAGCAGTATGAGAGTCAGGGTACGTTTCAGTGATCTATAGACAGTAATTGTAAAGCAAAGAAACTACTGTGCATTGCCAAGAGCTGTAATATAACAAGAAAGAAAGAAAGAAAGAAAGAAAGAAAGAAAGAAACCAAATATTGCAAAATATTTCAAAACTGTCATGCAATGTGGATAAGCAATGTGTTCAAGAAGTCTTGAAATGCTTTTTAAAAGTGGCAAGAGATCATGAAGGAACCACGTATGAGAAGAAATTAAAATAAAGATTCATTTGTTGACAGTAGTGGATGGGGTGGAGTGTAGGTTCAAATATGTGACTCTGTGTAGTTGGGTGCTGGAGGTGAACATTTTCAGCCGTGAATATTGAGAAGCAATGGTGTGAGATGAAGAAAGATGCAACATGCTGGTTGAAGACCAGTTGGTACACATTGCAACAGTACAACAGTGTTGAAAGGTCAGTTTGTAATTAGCTGCAGTACACAGTGGTCCAGATATGAGGAGATGATGATGATGATGATGATGAGATGAGCTTGGATTAGGAGGTGAGTTGCATACTCTCATTGATAAGACCTGATCTTCCTGTTATACAGAGGACGTGTCAGATATCTCAGCTGTGATAATTAGTTAGAGGCTGCCATGCATGATACAAATGATATTATGCTCCATTCAACTAAAAGTCATAACGTGTAGGTTCTGAACTCCTACTAGAAAAAATAATAATAAAGAGCCTCTACTTGGAATTCCTACTCAGGAACTTGGAGTGGTTTCCTCAAATGAAGTCAACATGGCCGCTCATAGCTTCAGTATTACACTGCAAAAAATTGAAAACTGAATTTGAGGAGAAAATGACTTAATACTAGAGAAATTATCTTGCTGCATGAACAGATATTTTTACTTGATAAGACATCTTAGAATAAGTTGGTTGCAATCTTGAACTAGGTTTAATAATCTCAGAATTGGTGCCTTGTATTCTTCTAATAGAAAATGCTAGATTGTTTCAACTATTTTCAAGATATTTTCACTTGCTAAGATATCATTTTTTGCAGTGTAAACAAATGTAAATAAATGTGCTATACTGTATATACTGTACTAGTGTATATTTGCTATGAGATTAAGCAACATACTTTCGACACAAATATAGCTAGTTAAATCTATAACACTGGCTATACAGTTCACTGTTTTGAGAAGGTAACTATATGTATGTCATTTATCAACGTTAGCTTGCTTTGCTAGCTTGTTGATAACAATAAAGACATCCGTGTTGTTGTTTCTCCGCTTTAACACATTGATGTTGAAAATGATGTAATTCCCACTTCCTAGGTAAGTCAAATGCAGCATTAATATGAGACAATGGGTGGCACGGTGGTGTAGTGGTTAGCACTGTCGCCTCACAGCAAGAAGCTTCTGGGTTCAAGCCTTTGCATGTTCTCCCATGTCTGCATGGGCTTTCCCCACAGTCCAAAGACATGCGGTTAGGTTAATATGGCCTGAAGTTGGGCTGAAGTGCCCTTGAGCAAGAGCACCTAACCCACAACTGCTTCCTGGGTGCTGTAGCATAGCTACCCACTGCTCCGGGTATGTGTGTGTGCTCATTGTTCACTTGTGTGTGCATGTGTGTGTTCACTGCTTCAGATGGGTTAAAGACAGAGGTTAAATTTCACTGTGTGCTTAAGTCTGTGCTTGAGTGTACGTGTGACAAATAAAGACTGCTTGGCTTGGTTTGGCAAATGCAATAGAAAGATAAAATAGTAGCGCAGAAAGCAAAAAGGCAGATTTTTGGTTTGGGCTGTAACATTTAACACTGAATGGAAATGCATACAATGTAACTGTAAGAAAAGAAAGAAATTAATTTTAGAATAATAAATATTATTCTATCCACATTCACTGGATATGAGAAATCACGTGCTCTGATTGGCTACTCTACTACTAGGCTATCAGCTCATATACCATGAGTAGAGAAAAACAAAATGGCCGAGCGTGTTGCTGAACCAATCAAGGACAAAATAAAAACTTTACTTGAAAACAAAACTCCCTAAAATACAAAAATGCAACAAAATATGGAATAAAAGTATTTGATAGTAAGAACTTCTCTTTTTATTTTTGAAGAATTATTATTATAACACTTTTCACAGTTTGCTACTATCATTTCACCAGTTTGTTTACATTCTAAACAGAAATGATTTTGTCTGACATTTTGTGTAAATTTTTTATTTATCGAATTTGCAAAAATTAAAAATAGAAATGCTCTGTTTCTCAAAATCCAGTGAATGTGGATAGAATAAAACAGTTATTCCACTCAATCTTGTCATGCATAGCTTATAGGTGACTCAGTGCTATGCGCCTTGTCAACTATCAGCTCACGTACGACTCAATTTTGTGGAATAACTGATAAATAGTCAACACTGATAATGTAATATTTTCTAGCACAACATGTAGTTTTATTGGGAAAATGTTAAATGTTTGAAGTGTGAAAATACACAAATGTATAGCATGTATGTGTGTATTCATGTATGCATTTATACATCTATCTATGCAGAGGTATTTAATGATGAGAAATAAACAAAGTGTATGTTCGTATATCATCTACTTTGTGGAAAGATGATTCCAAGATGAAGAATATGTGGAGGAGGCATGTTATGCGATGCCTCTGAGACATACATAAATCATGGGATAGTGAGATTACACCAAAAAAAAAAATGAATATTGAAATTATGAATTTTGTCTTTTGTTGCCTTTACAATTTTTTTTTTGTTAATTAGCTCTATTACTATTCTAATTGGTTTGGTTTTACTCATTGTGGACTATGACAATATTATGAGGCTATTAAAGTAGATCCTCAGAGGGGGGACAACACAGTATAATCAACCAATCAGTGGCTCTGCTTGACAAATGAGCCTTGGAACATTATAATTTTTGATCTTTTGTCCTTGCTTGTCATTAGGTTATCATCATCAATATCTATTAAGAATTCATTGTTTCATTTTTAATCTTAAAATGGGGTCACGTTTGCATTTAAAACATCTAAAAAAAAAGAGAGTGATATGTAGAATTGTGTATTCATTCATTGACGTAATATGAATATTTTCCCAAAGCTGTATTTTCTAGAGAGGAAACTGCCAGTGCAGTCCCTCTGCCAGTATTCAGACCCTGAGCTGAGAAAAAAAAAAAAAACACCCTCGTTAAACACTGTCAAAAATGCTGACTATTAAGGCAAACCAGACAAAGTGCTAATTAGTACATTTGCATATGATCATGCAAATAAAAAAGGGGTGAGTGCAAAGCTGTATTTGCATTTGTAATACAGTTAGGCTGTGTCTGTACAGCAGGCTCGTGTTGGGGGCACATTTTTACCAGGCATGGAGGAAAGATAGGACTCCTCAACAGTTCACTTATTGAAAATATTAACAATAGTCAGGCATGCCATTATTCTAATGGTTTGTGAAATCTATAGATTGGAGTGGAATCATGTGTGTAAAGGGATTGATATGTTAGTATGTAAGTACCACATAGTCACCAAGAATAAAAGTTTATATTTAAATGTCTAAAAAATAGTGAAAAAAATCATATAATGCCTTAAGATAATTTAGCATTGAAAGCTGAATGGCTGGATGAAGCAGTCCATAAAATCTCAGTGTTTTGTTCGGAAGGAAACATGAAATAAATTCCTTTCATGCTTTGAGATGTTTAGTGTAACACTAACAAAGAACTTTCTCCTCAATTGCTGCACAATACAGTAGCAGCACATTAGACTCCACAAAGAAAAACATGATAATTTATCATGTCTTTATTAAAACATAATGCATCAGAATTAACTTTAAATTAAAATATGTTTGCATGGAATTACTGGATTCATCTAAGTAAATGGTGTGAAATCCCTGAAGGGACATGATGGGATAAAGAGCACTCTTTGCATCTGAGCATCTCCACTGATGAACGCTTTAATGCACCAAGCATAATGTATTTTGTAGTGTTGCCTGTCCTACACCACATATGGTGCTCAAATAGTACTATACTAGAGACATTTACACAGAAGGGTTTTTTTTATTTTTTATTTTTATTCCTAATTAATTCCTTGTAGGCTGAAGTAGATGGTTGAGTCCTGCCCACAGGCTGATGTGCGACATATGGACCATGTCGATTGATGCAACCTATTGATAATAGAGGTCTGTAGCACATACTGTATTTACACTAAATTCTTTTGTCCTAAAAGGTAGGTATTTTATCTTGAAAGACAGACATTAACATATGATGTAGCCAGTAGATGAAAGCATTTTATGTTCCTATTTTCAGTCCAAGTCAAAAGAGATTTTTAAAATTTTTAATGTTCCCTATTATTGCTACTGGAAGGATACTCATATTTGCACAGCAAAACACATCAAAACAATTTTTAAACAGGAAGGTCTATTTAACAAATGGAGAAAAAAAACCCCAGCAAGTTGCATACACACGCACACACAAAGTACACCTTACCATATGGTTCTATTTTCAATGTTAGCATTTGATCTGATGTGCTGCCTTTCAGCTATAGGGTTTTTTTTTTTTTTAGTTTGGAGGTTTAAAAAAAGATAAAATGTGTGATGCTGATTGAGTTGGATAACATTAGTGGCACTGCTGCATGCTCAGGTTTGGACACTCTGTCAGTTCAGGGGCAAGGCAGTAGTTAAGAGTGACATGGAGGACACAGGCAGGGCATTATTGCAATATCAACTTTAGCTGCACTCCATACTGAAAGGGGTTTTGTGTGTGTGTGTGTGTGTGTGTGTGTGTGTGTGTGTGTGTGTGTGTGTGTGTGTGTGTGTGTGTGTGTGTGAGTGACCCAGGGGAGGGGCATTCAATGTCGTCTGCCTGCTCGACAAGAGTTGATGGCCTCCAATTGAGAGCAGATGCAGACATATCATTTGAATAAAGAAATACCTCTGATCTATGGTATTATCTTGACAAGACAGCAGATAATCAGCCGCCCTAAGCTTGGCCATTACTGAACTCCTTTGTTTTACTTTTCACTACAAATCAAGCCCTGTCTCTTGCCTGACAGCCCCAATTTTCCATTTGCTTTCTTTTTTTTTTTGTTCTTTCTTAAGAACAGCAACAAAAAAATAGCATGCATTTAAAATAATAAAAAAGTGCAATCCAGGTTTCACAATTCTAATTCAAATCCAGCAATCAAAAGGGACAAAAATAACACTTAAAAAATTCTTCCTACAAGTATCTCATTCAAAGTCTCCACACATGAATCTACCGTTTTATCTGTCTCCAAGCTGAAGAAGGAGCACGGTGTGAACATCTTTTCTGCTTTTTCTTTTCTCTTCCCTAAGGAGTTCCTCCCCCTATTGATTGAGGTTCTCTAAAAGTGGAACATGAAGCTTCCTCAAGGTTCTTAGCCTCTCTATGGGTTTAGACCCCTTACCGCTGCCCTCTGGCTCTCTGCTCATAATGTTGCTCAACTCCAACCTTACACACGGATGTGCTCCAGAAAGCGTCCTGGTATTTATATGACATTTACATTCACTATAGCACTCACTACTTACTCCACCTGCTGATTATGCGGCCTTGTTCTGTGTAGAGCTGCAGTCTCTAGTGACAGAAGGTATCCCACATATGGTATAAGAGATTCAGAAATAGACATTGCTGCATGTGGTCTCGAAATGAGCATGTGTATTTGTGTCTCATGGGACAGGAGGAAAACAGGAACGGGATTTTTCTTAGTTGTGCTCTGATCCACTTGACATGACACATGAACCACTGTTCGTTACTGGTGGCTGCTCATTTCCTGCTCTCAAATATATACACATAAACACGCAAATGCACAGAAGTCAGGGGGTGGAATGAGTCCAACAAGAATCACCTCATTGCCTGCAAGGACTCTCTGGATCCCTCACCTTTAAGATGTTGAAAGTTAAATCTATATTTAATAAGTTTCAAGTTAAAGGCACCAAAAAGTTTTCGCAAGTCTGCTGGCTCGGCTGCTCATTGTTTTGCTTTTTCCGCTCTGCACTCTGTTTTCTCCCTTTGCTTTCTTTCATTTGCTTCTCTCACGCTCTTTTTATCTCCATCTGTTCCAAGACACTCACACTCCACACCTACCCCCAGTGTCTTGTCATTATTTTCTTTCATTTCTGTCTCTCACTCTCTTTTCTGTGCAGCAGGGCTGGGAATGTTTGAACTCAATGGTTGCTTAAGATGTCGCAGAAATGGAATATGAATGACTCCCCGTACCCCCCATCTGTCTTAATGCAGACTCTGCTTATGCCTGTACCCATCCATAAATAATATAACAATACAAAAGGAGGAGAGTGTGGAGGAGGCCGTCTGCAGAGCCACATGAAAGACACGGGGAGACTCTCGTGGGGAGCACAGCACGACTAAAAAACTTCCAACAAGTACTGTGCGAGATTACTGCGATAAAGCACTGTGACTTCCCCCGCCTCATCCATAATGATAACACATATTTCTGCTTATTATCCATATCTCTGAGTTGGGCTCACTTTCAGGACGTAGTGACAGGAAAGGCTTGGAATGGAGCACGCGGGAGCTGCTGTCGGTGGATGAAGCCTAACTCTGACACACTCTCCCCCTGGGCCACTACTGTGAGATATGGCCATGTTGTGGCACAAACAGATGTCTTGTCTTACTCATTTGCTGTGAGCTGTGCCTGATACAAACATATCAGACCTCAACTGCTGACTACAGGGGATATGATCAGCATTTAACCTCGGGCTTGGACACACACATCATTAAATACGTACAGTTTCCCTCTCGACTCACCAAAACAAAGGGGCAATTTATTACTTTTTAAATCACATGCGAGGATTCATAATTCATGATGTTAATTCATGACACAAGTGTGCTTTTGTGTAATGATTGTATATGTAACCATGGCCTTTGATAACGCCAGTTACTGCAGACAGTAAAATCCATGTAAAGAAATGTGCTGACTCGTGATTTATCATTGCTCCCTTCATTTCTACTTCCCTTTGTTTTACCATGTTTTTTATGAACTCTGCATATGCATTAAGAGGGATTTTGTTGTCCCTAGACACCAATTTGCATAAAGTGCAAGCCATCATTGGTTCAAGAGAAGCAAATTACTTTGCTGACAAGATCACCCCTCCTCCTTTTTTATTTATTAATTTTTAGCACAGCACGGGCTGGGGTGGTTAAGAGCACTTAGCCAGATATGCAAAATATCATATTTCCCTAACCAGCATGATCAATGAGGAGAGAGAGAGAGAGAGAGAGAGAGAGAGAGAGAGAGAGAGAGAGAGAAATTATTGAATTAAGTGCTAGGCCAATCATTTAACAAGTCCCAGAGCTGCTGCATGTGAGAGGGTTCTTTCTTAAGCTGGTGCTCTGAGTAATCATGTAAAACAGCACAGCACTCTGCTTCAGTGTCCACTGAGTCACTGTAAAACCACCTCCCTATAGGCAAAGAATTAGCACAGAGATGCATGATGCTTCATGCAGAATCCTCACATGCTATACCGCTAATCACACATCACCATGTAATGTACATCAGAATAATGTACACAGAACAAACAACCTTAGGAACACTCAATCATGAAATAATAATGATTGCTGAAGTTGGATGGAGAGAATGGTTTGTAGATTTCAGCAATGGAGGTATGATGCTAGGTGGCATAGTGTAGCGTTGCCACTTCACAGCTCAAAGATTCCTGGTTCCTTCCCTATTGAAGAGTTCCTGTGCATGTGCTCCCCATGTCTCTTTGTTTTTCCTTCAATTTCATCTGACCTCTCAAAAACATGCCAGCAGGTGGCTTGGCTATGCTAAATTGCCCTGAGGTGTGAGTGTGTGAATAGTGCCCTGTGATTCAGGGTGTACTCCTGCCTCATGCCCAATCTTCCTTGCATAGTGATTACTAAAGATGAATAAATATCTATCAGTTGTATTTTTAGGCATCCTGATTCTCATTAGTTGGAAAATATCCAACTATCTAACTAGCTCCATCCATCCACTATCTATACCACTTATCCATCAGGGTCGGGGGAGCTGGAGCCAATTCCATCTTACTACAGGTGAGAGGTGGGGTACACCCTGGGCAGGTCACCCATCTATCACAGGGCTAACACCAAGATGAAAAACCACTCACACTCACATTCATACCTATGGGCAAATTAGAGTAAGCAGTTCACCTAATCTGCATGTTTTTGGACTGTGGGAGAAAACTGGAGCACTTGGAGGAAACCCATGCAGGAACTGGGAGAATGGGCAATCTCCACAGCCCCCAGTTGGCCATGGAGTTCGAACCCAGAAACTTCTTGCCGTGAATGACAGTGCACCACCATGCTGGCCCTGGTCTAGATCTTCCATCCATTATCTCTAACCGCTTATCCTGTGCAGGGTCGCGGGCAAGCTGGAGCCTATCCCAGCTGACTATGGGCAAGAGGCGGGGTACACCCTGGACAAGTTTCCAGATTATCGCATGGCTGACACATATGCCCCTTTTCCACCAAAGCAGTTCCAGGGCTGGTTCGGGGCCAGTGCTTAGTTTGGAACCGGGTTTTCTGTTTCCACTGACAAAGAACTGGCTCTGGGGCCAGAAAAAACAGTTCCAGGCTAGCACCAACTCTCTGCTTGGCCAGAGGAAAGAACCGCTTACATCAGCGGGGGGGTGGAGTTGTTAAGACCAACAACAATAACAAGACCATGAAAGATCACCATTTTTAAGCGACGAGAAGCAGCAGCTGTACAAACGCGAAGTTATCCATTATTATTATTATTATTATTGTTGTTGTTGCTGCTGCTGCTTCTTCTTCCGCGTTGTTTTTGCTTCGATATTTGCACCAAGGTTTATGCAAACGTAGCGACGTAACTGACGTATACAGCAACGTAATGACGTATACAGCAACATAACTGACATATACAGCAACGTAATGATGTGGCTTCCTTTAGCACCGTGAGCTATGGAAAAGCAAACTGGTTCTCAGCTGGCTCGCAAGTTGAACGAGTTGTGAACCAGCACCAGCACTGGCTCCGAACCAGCCCTGGAACTGATTTGGTGGAAAAGGGGTAATAGAAACAAACAACCATTTGCACTCACATTCACACCTACGGTCAATTTAGAGCCACCAGTTAGCCTAACCTGTATGTCTTTGGACTGTGGGGGAAACTGGAGCACCCAGAGGAAACCCACACAGACACAGGGAGAACATGCAAACTCCACACAGAAAGGTCCCTGTCAGCCACTGGGCTCAAACCCAGAACCTTCTTGCTGTGAGGCAACAGTGCTAACCACTACACCACCGTACCACCCCTGCCTTAGATTTTATCTCAAATAATACAGGCTAATTCTAGATACTAAAGAAGGTTGTGCAAAGAAGTTAGTATTCTCCATCAAGCATGTTGTCTAATTGTGTAGGAATGTGTTGGCTTGTTGAGGAGCCATTTTAGTTCTTACCATATTAGCTTATGCATTATCAATAATGTTAGGAGACTATAGGGTAATGTATGCATCGATAATTTCATGCAGTATGCCAACAAGCATACTGTATAAAATATGTGTTTCTCTTTATTGTATATACTTGGCCAGGGGTGTCCAAACGTTTTAAAGGGGGCAGATAGTTTGGGGGGGGGACCCTCTTGCATTATAGCTAACTGTGTTAACACAGTCTGCTGCCACCATCAGGTGAAAGGAAAAATTGCAATTTAGTAGTGGGCCATCTATCATACCGGTACATTCCATTAAAGATGCCATAGGCCAATTAACATCTGTCTGTGGGCTGGATTTGGTCCTGAGGTCAGACTTTGGACATCCCTGGTGTAGGCCATGAGACTACACCACAACATTATCCAGCTAGTGTTGTCACTGTACTGTAGTACAATAGCTCATTAAACAATTTCAATTTTTCTTTGGTTGAAAATTTTTTCCATTTTTTTTCAGTGATATACTATATAACTACATGATACTTTGATTTGCATTGAAGTTAATCTGAGTGCTGCTCAGCACCTGAACTTGTAATGGAGTTGTTCACTAAAGAGCTGTCTAAAAAGTCTATAAGTAATTAAAAATGAAAGATCCTTCCGCCATCATACTTGGAGCGCACACAATGCAGAAGAACATGACCCTGCCTGTAACAGCCCAGGCTTGTAAAAGAGTGAAAAATAACTTCATTCATTTTACCACATTAGCTTGTGATGAAGCTGTTGATAGACCTGAAATGAAAATGTCCTTTTCCAGTCTTGTCTGACAAAGGCCATGATATAACGTTATTTGATATTAATGTGATTCTCTAAGTAAGATCCAGAGTCCATTGTAGTTCAAATGTTATTCTTCTTCTTTGTCAGGTGTGTGAACAGTACTTGGTCATTGTGGTTAACTCTAATATGATTAAAGCACTTTCCACAGCAATTCATTTCTTCCTTAGGAGGCAGACAAGTCACACAGTCACTTGTTAATTCAAACATCACAATTTGGGAAAGAGAGAGAAGTCTGATAATTGGCATATCAGGTGAAAATTCACATTCAATTCAAATTGGTTGAAACGGCTCTCACTGAATTCAGAATTGAATGCAGAACAGCATACTTTTTACAGAATTAAAATATGTTTATCCATTATTGATAGTTTACAAATCAAAGACTGAAAAACAGCTTAATTTGTAGAAAACTGATGTAATATTATGTAATGGGATAACATGGTCCAAAATGGGCCTCATTAACAAATGAGATCAAGTGTTTTTTCTTTATAACTTTTTCCCCAAGGTATTTACATAGATGTTGGCAGGCATATAGATGGTTGTAAACTGAATAGAAAGTTTGAAAAATTAGTAAAAACAAATTATGCAAATTAGTATTTAGTAAAAGTCCTTCCTGTGCCATATGGCACATAGGGCGGCGCCGATCTCCGTTTCTGTAGCCCTCAGCCTCTTGCCTATTACATAGCTAGGGATACAGTGGGGGGCTAGTCCTCTAGTAACCTGAGAGTTTGAATTAGTATTTAATTAGTATTAATTATACTAAGTAGGTAAAAACGTTAAATCAGTAAAACCAATAAAAACATAATAAAATGATTTCTAATACCTTCTCTGAGCTTTGTAGGGCTTTGCATTTCTCAAAAGTAAGGCCTACTAGTGTTTATATTAAAGAATGTAAATGATTCTTATTTCGATTAATATTCACAGCTTTCAAGGCTAACCTCGAAAAAAACTGTGTGAGCCACATCCAATAAACAATTCCAGTTAGTTGAATTAAAATTGACACTTGGGTGTCTGACTTCCAGTTTTTTAAAATATAATTTTGACCACTAAGATCTCAATATTTTTCATCAAAACAACTGCAGTTATATTCTAAAATAGTTATTTATTTACATGAATCAGTTTGATTTGAAAAAAAAAGTAGGTAAAGCTATGAAAACTGACTTCAAAGTCTCCCATGAATCATAACATAAAACTAGCAGATGGAAAATTTTGCTGAATACTTCATCAGAAAGCGTGAGAGCTACAGAACATCCCTATAAAAGTTATCTGATTGATATTCACGAGTAATCCAGTTGGAAAATGACTAGAAGAGAGAGAGAGAGCCTGACCGCTTTCTCATGACTCAAAAAGCACTAGCAGTTTCCCGACATCACATGAGCAGAGAGTTTTTACTCTGTTGTACCAATTTCAACCTGCCGTTACTCCCAAAGTACTGAACATATCTTAACGATATAAATTTCTTTGGAAAGCAGAAATTATAACCTTTTTAATGATAGTATTCACAATAGAGAATATTTAAGAGTTAAACAATGACAGATTTGGAAACTTACATGAGCGTCTGCATGCATAATTTTC
The DNA here is from genome assembly GCF_027579695.1 of Neoarius graeffei. Taxonomy (NCBI): domain Eukaryota; kingdom Metazoa; phylum Chordata; class Actinopteri; order Siluriformes; family Ariidae; genus Neoarius; species Neoarius graeffei. The sequence goes on along the minus strand of NC_083575.1, from coordinate 58,037,961 downwards.
ACAGCATGGCCAGCGAGTGTCTGATCTGCCTACTGGTAAATGGGAAAAGAGATTAATTTTGCATATGTATTTGTGTATGTCTGTATGTTATATTAGCAGTAACTGTCTGAAAACCACAAACAACAGAGTTTGATGCAGTGTCGAGTATGTCCCCCCCCCCAACTCTTGTTAAGGACTGCACTATTTGGCTAGATTTGTGTAAGGTGAAATATGAGCTAAGTCTATTTCTGTTTCCACCAATCACTCTGGTTCATTGAAGATTATATGTCATTCCATCCACATGTTTGAATTGATCGCCAGCAAAAACACTGTGGCAGTCTGGTTCTAATAATAATTTGTGCTCCAACATGATGGCAGATAAATGGGCTTTCATCTTTATGACCACAGGAGCAAAAGGGCCGAGCTGGAGGTTTGAGATGGTTTCACGATGGCTTTACTATAATGTTTCACTCCTCCACCACACCAAGCTTTGTGGAATGGATCCAGTCTGGGCTATTAAAGCAAAGCTTGCCATCATAGGAAATGTACTTGCAGACACCCAGAAATGAGCATGAATTTTGCCATGTGACCGCGATGTCTAGTTTTTTGGGACCAAGAAAGCAGAGAAAAAGCCAATGGAAAAAAAAATCAGCTTTTTTTTTGAACAATCTAAGAACACAAGCTCCATGAATACAGTTTCACAATAATGTTCACAATTACAATAAGAGTACAGAGAACATTAAATATTGTGGCAGCATTATCAGTAAACTGTGAAGCATAAAATATGATACTGTGATACTGTGAAATGCAACCAAAACTCTGTGAAAACACAGAGGGAACATCAAAAGCTTGGTGAGAAAGCACCATTATCAGAATATGTGATACTGGGGGGGTATTATCAAACCTGGTATCATTAATAATAAAGTCACTCCTGAATGTCCCAGAAACAATGGCATTGTGTTTGGAAGAGAAGACAAATATCTGCTTTCCTCTTTCTCTGGAACTCTTCTATCTATTAATTATATTCATTCATTATGTTATTGAATTTCTTCGGATTTTGGCATGTCATGGCAGTTTTTAATCAGAGCATGAAGTTCTGAAGTCTAATCATGAATATTATTAAAGCTTTTATAATTGTGAACAAAAAAGTCCTTTGATCTGACATAGACTGCAAAGGTTGAAGAATGCAAGGCCAAGGTATTCTTCTTGCACACATTCTTTAGTTAACTTTCCCCTTTCAAATTCTTGTAACCAAATTGTATGGAAATGCATATAACGTTGCTCATTTCTACCTGCAACATACAGCAGTTTTAATGAACAAACTGCTTGTAAAAATAAAGTGCAACTATATCCCTTGAGCCACAAAATGAGATTTTTGTGATTATTCTAAATGTTTCCTTTTCATGTTTATAGACTGTCATAAACAGCCTGAAGTGTGGCACTGTGAATCAAGGAAACCTCTGCAAAAAAAGAAACAGAGCTGAAGGGAAAAGGAACAATCTGAAGCCTTTAGTCTCTGTCAGACTGTGCTTTTTTCCAGGATTCACTAATGACAGTGGCTACAGTGTGTCATCTCTGGGAATGTTGATCAAAGCCAAATTAAATCTGACTTTTATGCAAAATGTAATATGTAAGCCTCCAGCAATGCCTTCCTTATTGATTTTTTCCCTCTGTTACACTCAATTTTTATCCATCTCCAATACATAATTTGAAATTTAAAGAAAGGTGTTTTCCTTTTTCCCCATACACACAAAATGTACTATAAAATTATATTCAAATTTGAATGTAAGTGGTCATGTTCCTAAAATAAAGGTCACTTTTCTACTCTGTAAATTTGACAGATAATACTTATGGTAGATAATAATTAATGTCAGATAATGTCATGATACTGCTAAGAAAAGAACTAAACCAAATCAGATTAGTGGTACTTGTAATAAGGACACATTTGTGTCATATCTTGGATTTCACATAATTTATATTAAAAATACAGCTACAAGCAGCGATTAAGGGGCCAAGAACCGTCTTTGGTCACACTCTTTGTAACAGAAGACCAGGTGTTTGTTCCTAAGCCATCTGCTGAGAAATTGCCTCACTTTCTGTTTTCAGTAGCCCTCCTAAGTTGCAAATGAACTTGAAGCTTGCTTGTTAACATTAGGCCATGTTGCTAAACATATGTGCCAAATTTGCTGTCACTGAGAAATGACCTCACTTCCAGTTTAGCAACTTCACTGTCAAATTTATTTGTGCATCATGGATTAACTGCCCAGCATATCAAAAATCTGAGAAGCAATGTGTCCCCTGCCCCAGGTTTGTCTCACGTCATGTTTTTTCAAACAAACAAACAAACAAACAAACAAACAAACAAACAAACAAACAAACAAACAAACAAACAAACAAATATAATGGCATTTATTGAACTTGGAGCAACTCAAAGAATCAGAAGGAGTTATTACTCCAAATGGTTCTCCAACTTTGACTCTGTTTGTGGTACTAGAGTGCTTTGGGACACACACCAAAATTACTATGCTGGTAGCTGACACTGTCCTCTATTACTTTGCCAAATTTCATAAGATGAAATGAAACCCTGTATTTCATTGAAACTAGCATAGAGAACATAACAAATGTTGAAACTGAGAAATCTTATTGTTTTTGTTTGTTTGTTTTTTAATATATGCTAATTTTGAATTTGATATCAGCAACACATTTCAAAAAGTTGGAACGGGGCAACAAAAGACTGGAAATGAATTAGGTTAATTGGCAACAGGTGAGTAACATGATTGGGTATAAAAAGAGCATCCCAGAGAGGCGGAGTCTCTCAGAAGTAAAGATGGGGACGCATTCACTGCTCTGTGAAAGATTGCGTGGGCAAACAGTGCAACAATTGAAGAATAACTTTCCTCAATGTAAAATTGCAAATCATTTAGGGATCACATTATCTATGGTACATAATAGCACTAAAAGATTCAGAGGATCTGGAGAAATCTCTGTATGCAAGGGACAAGGCTGAAAACTGACATTGGATGCCTGTGATCGTCATGTCCTCAGGTTTTGGAGCAACATGCTGCCATCCAGACGGTATCTTGTTCAAGGAAGGCCTTGCTTATTTCAGCAAGACAATGCCAAACCACACTCTGCACATATTGCAACTGCATGGCTCTGTAGTAAAAGAGTCCAGGTGCTAAACTGGCCTGCCTGCAGTCCAGACATGTCTCCCACTGAAAACATTTGGTGCATTATGAAGCAGAAAGAAAAGATAAAAAAAAAGACCCCAAACTGTTGTGCAAATGAAATTGTATATCAGGCAAGAATGGGAAAACATTTCAATTTCAGAACTACAGCAATTTGTCTGCACAGTTCCCAAACATTTACAGAGTGTTGTTAGTAGAGGTGATGCAACATGGTGGTAAACATGCCCTGTCCCAACTTTTTTGAAATATGTTGCTGGCAGCAAATTCAAAATGAGCATATATTTTTCAGAAAAAAAATAATAAAATTTCTCAGTTTCTACATTTGATATGTTGTCTTTGTACTATTTTCAATGAAATATAGGGTTTCCATGATTTTAATATAATCACATTCTATTTTTATTTATATTTGACACAGTGTTCCAACTTTTTTGGAATTGAGGTTGAATACACTACATATATCATTTACTGTATACTTAGGGTTTTGTTTGTTTGCTAGTTTGAATTTTCTGATTATCAGCAATCAGAGTAATTCAGGATAAGACTGATGCCACCAGCTTTGATTTTAAAAGACCTGCATGTTTATGTGTTTATATCCCATGTCCTCAGTGTAAATACTAACACAGGATGTGTAATGTCTGTATATGGAGTGTATCTCATACATTATATTGTCTGACAGTGCTGATGATGTCTTGTTCACCTTTGACAAGTTTGACATTTTTGCCTGCACCCGTATCTTTCTTGCAAAAAAAAAAATCCTTTTACATCATCAAAAGCATTCCTATTTTCTAAAAGCTGGCCTATGTAGATAGATAGACAGTGACAAACCTTTAATTTCCCTTGACAAGCCGTCGACAACCCCCTTGTGGAAGACTGGTGATTTTTTGAAAATTATTTACATAATTGTTTATTTGTATTTCTTGCTCCTCTCTCTCCCTCTCTCTCTGTCTGAAAGTGGTAATTGGAAAGTCTCATCTCACCCAACCTTGTAGAACCAAAGCAATCATGCCATGGTTTTTGCAGATATTTGGAAAAGTAGGACTATTATTATTTTCTAATCTAATCATAAGCATCGACAGCATGATCATTATCTTCAAAAACTACACTAATCGAAAAAGGTTCCTCCATGGTTCTTTAGATAGATAAGGGTTCTTACCTCCTTAAAGGTGTTCTACATGGAACCTTCTCTGAACTGACTGGAAAACACTCTGATGAAGTGTTTTACATATAAGGTTTTCTCTGGAGGAACATCCCAAATAAGGCTTGTTGCTCCATTGAACCTACCTAGTGATATGCTATTAGACATTTCAGAGTGGTGTTAGCCAGTTTGCCATTTTGTGGATTAAAAAAAGAGACGAAATGATGAGACCTCTAGTATGTAAGAGGATGTAATAATATAAATACGCAAAATCATGTTTGTGAGAAATCATGCTGACAACTTCAGATCCTGAGTTCGTCTGAGCTGCTGCAGGAGCTACTTTGTGGCATGGCATCCTGTAGCCACACACATAATGCGTGATTAATGTGATTTAACCAGGTTTATCAAGGCTAGGCTGTGCCTGATTAAGACCTGTGTACTGCTGCATAAAGTTAAATGTGTATCTTTATTACTGGGCTTTCTTACAGCCATGTTTCATAATTCCCTCTTTTCATCTCCACCAATCGCCTTAAGTACTTTGAAGTGCTTCTGAGCGCAGTTCAGAAATTTCCACTTAGGGACCATATCAAGTGTCAAAAGAAAAAAAAATCAAGTGTCCTATTTCAGTCCTTCCATCCCTCCTAAAAAATGCTTCTAACTTTGCATTAGGATCTGTTAATACACTTATAAATCATATATTGCTCTTACAAATAAGCATATGCACTTCCACAAGCACTCCAGTACTTTACAAGTTTAGAGGCTAAGCTTGTCCAGCCATTTTCTAGTTTAGAAGTCAGACAGGAAGGAATGGAAGGTAAAAAAAAAGTGCAGATCTTCGATTCAATTCAAAACACCTGACCTCTCAGTTTAAATAATATGTGCATATCAGCAAAATCCTGCCACAGTACTGCATAAGAACACTATTGTGCATGTATTTGTGTGTATATGTTATCATCTAAAGAAGTTTCTTTGCTGAGCTGTTCATTTATGCAGAAGTTTCTTTCTCCTCAGAGCATCGCCAGGTCTCTCGGCTGGCCCCCTCTCCCTCCTTTCTCCGTCTCCACTTTTTAATTTTCTCTCTCTCTTTTTTCCCTTTGACTTCTCCTTCCTCTGCCCTCACACATGGAAGAGCATCATCTTGCATACATAGCACTGAGCGTGATGAGGGACTCAAGTATTACAAGTGTCTGCTCAGGGTTTTTCTGTTCAAAAGATTCAATTAAAAATAATTACCAAAAGATTAGTAGTAGCTGAACATGACTGTACTGTTTGAATTGATGTTTCCTTTTCATCTGGTTTAATAATAGAATGCATTCTTAATTAAAAAAAAGGAAAAAATGTGCCTTGGTACACCCTGAATAAAAGTTTGTTTGATGTGCAGAAAAATTAAATATTTTTTTGATCTAACAAATTAATTTTTTCCTTCCCTCTCCCTTTTTTTTCCAGCAAGAGATAAAGACAATTTAATTTAGATACCAGTGGCTAGAACAAACCATTCCCTGAGCTTTGGTCAACGAACAAGCTATAAAACCAAAACCCAGAACAATTAATTGCTGTGGTGTTCATCTATAGTGTGGGGTTAGCTATGTGGGAGCGTGATAGCGCATGTATGGGCGTTAATGATATTGGGGTGAGAGAATCCAGGAGAATTTTCTTCTTAAATTACATTCTCAGTGATGGCTCTCTCCGTGCGGCTAATGCACAGCTTACAAATCCCAGGCGTGTATGCAAACACAGCAGGAATCTCCCACACCGCCATAATTATACTGCCGTTTTAATCTCGTCCAGCCTTATGTGAGATTACACATGATGGAACATAGATTGTGTCTCTGGGCCAGGCTTGGCATGGAGAGCTGAGTGAAAATGACCATATTCAAGCAAGCAGACTGGGGCTATCTCTGTGGCTTTGTTATTTCCATGCTCTACCGCACAGAAACTGCATGGACTGCCCCTCTCTCTCTCTCTCTCTCTCTCTCTCTCCTCTGTCCCAACTTGTCTCCCTTCCCTCCTTTAATCCACACTGTAGTTGGAGCTGTCAGAAACCCCACTACCTGTCACAGTACTGACCACTTCATCCTCTCTCACACAGCCACACAGGCCTGCTGCTGTTTGACCACACGTTGACCTCGGCCTGCGTGGTCCAAGTGGGAGCCTTCAAAGGAAAAGAGAAAGAAAGAACTAGAGAGAGAGAGAGAGAGAGAGAGAGAGAGATTACAATACTGTGACAAGTCAGGTTCTGAGTTTATACCTCTATACTTGCCTCATTCCTGACTACTATCCTTATTTTTTCTGGATACTGTAGAACAATAAATGAATTCTGTCACACATTTTAAAAACATGCAGGATTTGGACCGAGTGTGTATGTTGCTTAATGTACACAAAAAGTCCTTTCTTGAAGGAGAACGATATACAGAGAGATGAAAGATGTTTTTTGTTCACTAGAACAAGAAATGAAACTAATGTAGGATTTTCCTATACTATACAGAGAATTAATAAGCAAAATATTTTATTTATTTATTTATTTATTTATTTATTTTGCTTTTAATGTTTAGGTTCATTCTGGGGGAAAAAAAAACCCTGATCCAACTAATTTCTTAAGCCTTAAATGCAGGAACTCAAAGGTTTTGTTTTTCTAGTAGAATCCCTTTACAATACTCTAAATATAGTGCACATTGATTGTAGTCTATAATTCTATAAGAATATAAAACTGATAGCCATTAGACTTACTAGTTTTGCCTCTATGTCTCCGTTGAAACTATACTTGACGTACATTCAACAGGTTTATTCGCTGGATCACTATTCTCCGTACATTTGCATTTCAATTTTGACTCGTAAAATCTCTTTTCATAGCTTTAGAGTTATGTCACATAAACTTTGTGTGACAAAGTTCCAAGGAAAATGACGAACCATTAAATATTATATTTTAACAATTACAACATGGGGTCTTTATCAGTATTTCATCAGTGCATACCATGATTCTTTAAGTGTTAAAAGTATCTGTGTTTCTCTTAACCAACCATTGCGTAATCCTAATGAAACAGTATTAGGATTAAATATGACAATTCTGTAATATTCTGTAATTAATAACCGGAATTAAACAAGGCAGTTTTTAAGCAAATACTGCTATGTAAAATCACTGCATTTCAAAAACTTGAACAAGGAAATTCTGAGCAACAATTTGTGGCTGGTTATGTTGTGACATGTTAGACTTGCAGGAAGTAGAGTATATGCGTACACAGTTGCTGCTCTTCCAGTAATCTAAAAAGAGACTGATACAAAGCACACTACAGTAAAAAAAAAAAATATCCATGTATAGCATTTATATTTTAACTTGGTAATTTGATAACGTAATATGATAGAAAATGATTTCTTTGTGATTGGCCCTATAAGAGCACTTCAAGGTGACCCATTATTTGTTATTGCTATTTAATTGAAGATCCTGTAAAAAGAAAAAATACCATGGGTGTTAATTATGTCAGGAAAAAAAAAAACATTGAAGTACACAGGAAGAAAAAAGAAAAAAAAAGATTTTTTTCATTCAATAAAAAAATGTTCTTTATCTATGAACTCTGTGCCCTTGTGCCTTTGTCTAGGTTGACTGTCGCTGAATATTCAAGAAATGAATGTCGGCAGGGGGAAGAAAAGATATTAATTAAGAGTAAATTCTGCATTGACTCAGACTTGTACATAAGACAAAAGGTTAAGTAAATGCCAGGGCTGCTATGTCACTTCAAACAATGAATATTAGCTTTGGAATCATTAATGTCTGCTGAGAAAACACAGTCAAATTGGACTCTTGATTGCTAGAAAATGTGAGGCCAGGGCTGTTTCATTTCAATCTATAGCTAAATTAGCCTCCGACAGCAGGTTGAAAACACACAATTAACTGAACTAGGTGGGGCATCGGGGAACAGGACCTCTTATGTGATACTAGATTGAGATTGAGCTTAGCTACTGAAACAGAATCTTCTCATTGGTTTTACAAAACAGAGCTGAACATATCTGGCCCTTGGTCCCCCTGCTACCTGCTACTTAGCTATACACACTCTCCGGCTATGCAGCCAGTGAAACACGATTTGAGGATTTTAAGCAAATAACACTGCATACAACTTTTATCTAAGATTAGTATTTTTGTTTTTTTCCCCATCTTAATTTGTATTAATGGAAAGTGTTATTCTAACCATTAATAGTCCACAAAATAATAAAACATTATTATTATCTCTGCAATTTGGACAGAGGTACGAAAATAAATCAACAAGCAAGTATGCAAATATACAAATAAATCCATGTAGTATTCAAAACCATTTCTCTTTGTAGTGGGAGAAATTGCAGAAAGCATTTGAGCAGTGCCAAGGTAGCATTTCAGAGCATATGGCATTTTAATTCCTGTTTGTCTCATCTGGGTAACTCCGGCCCGCTGAATCTTCAGCTTTATCCAGGGAAATATGTGAAGAAGTGAAATACTTAAGAACAAAGGACTTCAATTTCCCCTGTAATGGGATTTTTATTCCCCATATTTTCCACAGAATTATGAAACTGCGAATTCCTGATTCACTGATTTATTTCTTTTAGCCGTCTCTTCCCTCACTGCCTCGCTCGTGCTGCCTGTTTTGCGTTCTGAGAATTAACAGACAATCAAAAAACATCTCCTTCACCTCCAAACAACTCCATCAATAAAGCACACAAATAACCCAACATTTCACTTCTGACACTCAGCATGAGAGGACGCTGAAGATGTGCAGGATGTTCATTTTTAATCACAAGTGGGCTTTGTGCCTGTTGACAGCTAGTGAAGTATGACTAATAAGTCCGGTGTTGCTGCTTCCCCGCTGAGGTGGAATGGTGTCGGCAGACACACAGCCCTGTACATCATAATAAAATTCATTGCAGGGTGGCTAATAATCTCACTGTTTTTCACTTTGGTGGCAATCATGGCTACTGGAACGAGCCATGATTCACCAATTAGTAGGCCATATTTCTGCAGCCCGCTAGATTAAATGGACAGTGTCAACAGATCTAGTGAAGGCAGGAGTGAATTACTTCCACTAAGCAAAGATCAACACATTCCTCACTGTGTAATAACAGAGTTATAGAGATGTTACAGACACCACTGTTATAATGCTCTTTTTTAAATTATCAATCTATTCATTTGAATATAATTAATAATATGTTAAACTTATACTGTACTTAATACACTTAATATACTGTGTATACTTTGACTTAATAATAATAATAATAATAATAATAATAATAATAATAATAATAATCTCATCTCATTATCTCTAGCCGCTTTATCCTGTTCTACAGGGTCGCAGGCAAGCTGGAGCCTATCCCAGCTGACTACGGGCGAAAGGCGGGGTACACCCTGGACAAGTCACCAGGTCATCACAGGGCTGACACATATGGCCCTTTTCCACTACCCTTTTTCAGCTCACTTCAGCTCGCTTCAGCTCACTTCAGCCCGACACGGCTCGCGTTTCGACTACCAAAAACCAGCACGACTCAGCTCGTTTCAGCCCTGCTTAGCCCCTAAAACTCGCACCGTTTTGGAGTGGGGCTGAAGCGAGCCAAACCGTGCTGACTGAGGTTGGGGGCGTGAGCAGACACTCCCCTGTGCACTGATTGGTGAGGAGGAGTGTCCTCACATGCCCACACACGCCCCGCGAGCGCGCTGGGATCTGTAAACACCGCAAACCCGGAAGGAGAATAATTACGAATTACGAGAATTTCTGAAGCCTTATGCGCCTCGCCTCATCTATACGCTCTTGCCAGTATCTGTTGGCGTTGTCGGTGACAACAAGCCACAGCACCAAGACCAGCCACACTAACGACTCCATGTCCTCCATGTTTATTGTTTACTATTCGGGTCGTGAGACTACCGCTTAAAAGCTCACTGAATCAGTGACATACAGAGCATCGTGCACGAGTTCGCGGAGCGCAAGGCTCGTTGTATGCCCTTCAAATAATGCGCGCAGTAGGCTATTGATGTTTTATTATAAGCCATGTACAGTATGTCACCTAATGTTTTTTTGTTTCTGAGTTACATGTTCGTTTGAAGGACTTAATGTACAAAATAACATAGTTGCACCCCGTAGTGTTGAAATTGGTAAACACAGTGCATTCAGTGAGGTTTGCACCGCCCTCCTTTTATTTCTGACTCTTCCTGTCACCGTTGCAACCTCTGAGCGCTCATTCGTATGCCCTTCAAATAATGTGCGCAGTATAGGCTATTGATGTTTTATTATGAGCCATGTACAGTATCCTAATGTTTTTTGTTTCTGAGTTACATGTTCGTTTGAAGGACTTGATGTACTAAATAACATAGTTGCACCCGGTAGTGTTGAAATTGGTAAACACCGCAGTTGCGGACATTTTGTAGCCTAAAACGATGTTATGATAAGCTTTAATAAAGTGCCCGGTCATTTGCCCCGCCCCCGGCCCGGCTCTGACTTGTTCCGCCACTGTCACTGATGTCACTGTTTGCGCTGCTTAACGACATCACGTGACGTCCACCCACTTTCGCTAACTCCACCCAATGTGTCCACCCACTTCCAGCCAGCACGGTTCAGCGCGGTTGTAGTCGAAATGCAACTCCAACAGCCCCGCTCAGCTCGACTCAGCTCGACTCGGCACGGCACGGCTCAGCCGCGTTTGTAGTGGAAAAGCGGCAATAGAGACAAACAACCATTCACACTCACATTCACACCTACGGTCAATTTAGAGTCACCAGTTAACCTAACCTGCATGTCTTTGGACTGTGGGGGAAACCGGAGCACTCGGAGGAAACCCACGCGGACACGGGGAGAACATGCAAACTCCGCACAGAAAGGCCCTCACCGGCCACAGGGCTTGAACCTGGACCTTCTTGCTGTGAGGCGACAGCGCTAACCACTACACCACCGTGCCGCCCAATAATAATAATAATAATAATAATAATAAAAACTATTGAGTTATTCATGGCGTCACAGCTCTATGGTCCCTGGCTCAACCTTGAGCTTGGGTTACTGCTCTCCTTGTGTCCATTTGGGTTTCCTTCAGATTCTCTGGTTTCATCTCATATAGCGCAAAAATATGGCTTTGACATGGACTTACAAATCCTAAATTATAAATCTATAATAAAAATGTAGGGTGGTCAAGATTTGCAGAAAATTCAGAATGTCCATTTGGTATAGTTTGGTATTCCAAAATATTTGGTAATTCCTGCAGTTGGTGGACAGTCAATGCTAAATTTCCCATGGGTGTGAGTGAATATGGTGCCCTGTGGTGAACTGGTGTCCAATCCATGTTATATATTCCTGCCTTGCACTCGGTGTTCCCTGGATAGACTCTGGGCTCACCACTTCCCTGACCAGGATAAAGCAGTTACTGAAAAATGAATGAATGAATGAATGAATGAATATGACCTTTATGGATGACACAGTATAACTTACAAACAGTTCTAATACTCTGGATGGTATTTAATGTAGACTATGCATAGGTCTTATACTGTCTTATAATGACAGTTTAATGGAGTGGACGTGGATAGGAAGAGCACCCATGGAATCATCAAGCACCTTCAAGAGGGTGATGGGAAGTTGAGCATTGTATCCTTGTTATAGAGAGCTCACGCACTGGCAGTGCCCCCTGCTGCTTTTGCATGCTGCATGGCCCCCACACATCCACCCCCTCCTTTACACAGTAACACACACAATAGGATATGACACCAACCCTCTGCTACAGTTTAAAAACTGCAGAGAGAGAGAGAGAGAGAGAGAGAGAGAGAGAGAGAGGACACATGCTGGTAGTACAATCCAGTTTTATGATTATGAGGAAACAGGCAAAATTCCTCAAGAACCCAGCCTACTGTTGCATAGTGTATCTCTGATGGATACCTATAGGGAAAACCCACCACTGTTTAACTGTTTAGGAAAACAAACAGAAGGTGGAATATTGTTTATTCTGCCCATGCTCACATTCCATGGCAGCATCAATTACAGTATTTTGGCTATTACTGCCAGTATTGTCTGCCTCCAATGTGACAGCTGTTCTCAGTTTTGCTTTAAATGCTCGCAGGTTAAATACTGTGTTTTGGATAATGGGAGCGATGTGAAAATGGAAACCTCTCGGGATTCTCGGCGCTGCCGGGCATTCTCAGAGCCTGCCTGGAAATAATGCAGCAGGAAGAAACCTACAAAGTGTGGAAATAAAAATAAATAAATAAATAAATAAATAATAACAATAATAAAAAAAAATGGACAGAAAAGAGTTGACCTCTGCTCTCCACAGAACACATGCATCTCTGATCGGCCTAGAATTTGAAGAAAAAACAAGGCCCTGAACTCTAATCCTCAGACAAATAACAAAGCACACTTTGCAGCTGCCATGCACAACTATCAGCTCAGAGGCCTGAGAGAGTCCCAAGACAATGCCTCCTCCATCAGCCCCAGGACAAATATCTAGACAGCAATATTTTCTGCTTCAGTGCTTGCACTGCACGCAACTCCTGGGTGAGAGAGAGAGGGAGAGAGAGAGAGATGAGAGTGTTTGCTGAGTGACTATTTTAATTTAGTACCTGATGTAAATCTAAATGAAGTGACATCAGGGCATGAGATGGACACAACCCAATCACAAGCCCTATCTTCCATATGCCCTCAGCATGAGTAACCTTAGCAACACTACAGACAGCGTGGATTTTAAAGCCGCAATTTTATTTGCATCACTTCATCATATGAGGCACGGTGGAAGGATATGCTGCTGCTGAGTCTTGCTGGACATGATACGTTCTGAGAGAAAGAATAAAAAAAGAATGGAAACACGAAAGGAAAGCATTCAGTGACAATTTAGATAAACTCATTTTTTTTTAAAGAAAAGGCTCTATGTTAATATCTTCAAAGAAATTTCTCATCTCTATTTTTTTTTTTTTACTTCAATAGTTTTTTACTGATTATCAAGAAAAAAAAAACCTTCAGACAATATGATTTGTTGTTAGGATGCATTTTCTTAAATGTCATAAATGAAAACCAGGATCTTTGAAGGAAGTAAAATAACAATAAGAAAATTTGTTCACACAGCACTGCAGTATATATAAATGTGTATACTTAATGAATTATGATATTTAACTTAGCTTTTAGGTTAGATACGATATCTGAGTTCCTCTTTTAAAATATCTAGAGATTTAAACTAACATTAAAAACTAACTAAAGCAGGGTTGTCCATCGAAAGTCACTGGAGAGGTGGAAGTAGGCCAGACCCTAGCTGTGTGTTAATGAGAGAGAAAGAGAGAGAGAGAGAGAGGGCTGAGGGGTGGATGGGTGTAGAAACCTCTGTCGAGTGCCAGCCCTGCCCAGCCTCAGCCCCCTGGCTCTGGCCTAACTAGCCATCCATCACTGGCATGCAGGCCTGCAGTCCAGCTCTACAGGAGGGAGGGCGTGTAGGAGTGTGTGCTGACTGCCAGCAGGCCCAGCCAGGCGTTTCCACAGCTCCACTAACACATGAGAACAAAGCACTGCTGCAGGACTCGACCTGTGCGTCTGGCCTTCGCAACCCTACAGCAGAACGCACCGAGCACTGTAGTTATTTACACTCAGGTCCAATGTTTAATCAAATTCTTTTTCGTCATTAATAACACCCGTGATACGTGGTAAATAAACTCCCAGAAAGCTGAAATTAGCGCCTGGTCTGTTACACCTGCATTTCCATGTTTACTGAAAGGCTTCTCAGGGGAGAAAGAAATCCCTGAAGCATAATGTTTTGATGAATCTAGAGAGATATCTAGCACAAAGAATTACAAATGGGTATGAGTGTCTCAGTGTCTGTCTGTGTGTGTGTGTGTGTGTGTGTGTGTGTGTGTGTGTGTGTGTGTGTGTGTGAAGTGTGTATGAAGTATCCGAAGCATTGAGGAAAAAGCAGGGGGAAGGAGAAGATCTTCTACCATATGGCAGGGACTAGGATTCTCTAGTCTGCGCTCCCTCTGAAACAGGCCAAAACCACTGGAGTATGCATCACATCGTTGCCCCCACCCTTTCTCATACCCACTGCTAATTGCATGTTGTTTTTGTCAATCAAAGCATACAGTTTTCTCTTTATCCCCCCTTTTGTTCATCCCTTGTCTATAATTTCTCATTCTTTTTTTTCCAATAAAAGATTGTTGGCAAAGCATCTTTTCTGCACTGAAAATAATTCTCATGAAATCCAAACTACTTGATGCATTAGAGAATTATAATTTGTCATCTTTAGACTCTTTAGTAACTTGCTTTTGGACATTATATATATTTATATATTTATTCTATCCACATTCACTGGATATGAGCAATCACGTGCTTTGACTGGCTACTCTACTACTAGGCGATCAGCTCATATACCGTGAGTAGAGAAAAACAAAATGGTTGCACGTGTTGCTGAACCAATTGAGGTCAAAATAAAAACTCTACTCAAAAACAAAACCCCAAGAAATACGAAAAGAAAGCAAGAAAATATGAAAAAAGTATTTGATGATAAGAACGTATCTTTTTTATTTTTCAAGAATTATTATTATAGCATTTTTTTCACAAATTGCTATTGTCATTTCGCCAGGTTGTTTAAATTCTCAGCGGAAATGATTTTGTTGGGCATATTGTATCAAGTTTTTATTTATCGAATTTGCTAAAAATAAAAATGGTCTGTTTCTCAAAATCCAATGATTATGGATAGAATAAAACAATTATTCCACTCAGTCATGATGTACATGGCTTAGCCCACTTGGTGCTACTCGCATCATTGGTTATTAGTTCATGTACAACTTGATTCTCAAATTTTTGTATATGTACACTACCGTTCAAAAGTTTGGGGTCACCCAGACAATTTTGTGTTTTCCATGAAAAGTCACACTTTTATTTACCACCATAAGTTGTAAAATGAATAGAAAATATAGTCAAGACATTTTTCTGGCCATTTTGAGCATTTAATCGACCCCACAAATGTGATGCTCCAGAAACTCAATCTGCTCAAAGGAAGGTCAGTTTTATAGCTTCTCTAAAGAGCTCAACTGTTTTCAGCTGTGCTAACCTGATTGTACAAGGGTTTTCTAATCATCCATTAGCCTTCTGAGGCAATGAGCAAACACACTCAGTGCGTTTACATGCACATAGAGAAAATCGAATTTCTGCCATTGCTCGACTGAAATCGAAGTTCTAAATGCCATGGAAACACCTTAGCTCGGCTGAAATTGAACCGAACTTGATTTCTCGTAATCGAGCTACACGACCTAGATTATGCGATTGTAGCCGAGCTACTTAGTGCATGTAAACCCTATCGAGCTACGTAGTCGAGCTACTTACTTCAGCACTGCCCCTTCCAGAAGTGACGAGTGACGAGACCACAAGCGGGAAACACGACAGCCTTGGTCGGCATGACAACAGTAGTAGCGAGCAGCAGAAGAGGTCAGGAGGAACAAACGAAGAAGAGAAAATGGCGAGCAGAAACGTGCACTTCTGGAGCAATGAGGAGACAGAGTTCATGCTCATTCAGCTTAAGGAGTTGAATATATTAAAATTCATGGACGGGAGAAAAACACACAATGGAGAACACGGAACTGATAACTTTGTTTACACTCTTGAATAGCTCTTCTTCATGACGACAACCGGAAGTGTACCAACACGATGGGGCGTGTAGCGCCACTTGTGGCTCGGGTGCACAATGTACCTCACACAATAGCTCGATTTCCTTGTGTGCATGTAGGATTGGATTTCTCTGGCACCCCTGCTGGGACCCTTAGCTCGATTACTGACAGCAGCTCGATTTGGATGTGCATGTAAACGTACTGACTGTACCATTAGAACACTGGAGTGATAGTTGCTGGAAATGGGCCTCTATACACCTATGTAGATATTGCACCAAAAAACAGACATTTGCAGCTAGAATAGTCATTTACCACATTAGCAATGTATAGAGTGTATTTCTGATTAGTTTAAAGTGATCTTCATTGAAAAGAACAGTGCTTTTCTTTCAAAAATAAGAACATTTCAAAGTGACCCTAAACTTTTGAACGGTAGTGTATATTCTCAAATTTAAGTATATAGTTTTTAGACAGAAATTAAACATTTAAAAAAGTTGAGAATTTGAAAAAAAAAACCTTAAAAACTGAACTTTGAGAAAGCTGGGTCTCTGTTTCCATGGCCAACCTCTTGAGTGAAGTCTTCATTTGTCAGGGTTAGCCATTCTCAGGGTTTTTTCCCCCCTTTGTTTGACAATACCACCAATCTGGGAGGACAGCTGTACAATTTTAATTATCGTGTCTAACTACTAGTCGTTTAGCTTTAGTGAGCAGCTCAAGAGAAGAATGCAAACAACCGTGATCTATGTCTACATAACCAGGGAACAGGAGGTACATGAGCAGTAGAGAGAGGAACCTTGTCATCCATCTCAGCCTGGTGTCATATCAGCTGCTTGTATTATTATTATTATTATTATTATTATTATTATTATTATTATAGGTTGTGTGGCATGTAGACTTGATGTCCTATCATTAGGTCTCACCTACATTATATATTTATTCACACACACACTGTTTAACATAATTTCATCACATTTTTAAATGTACTCTTATAATAATAGAAATTAAATATCATGAATATCATGTACCATGAAAGTTCGCATTACTGTGTGTGTGATGTGTGGAAATGCCTTGTGACTCGGTTTAATTCATTGAGTTTTCACTGCAGGAAACTTTTTAAAACACAGGCAGCACATACAAACATGACAGAATCTCCTCATAAAAGATGTATATAAAAACACAATACTTTCTCCTGTACACCCTTCATAGCACTTGCTCATATCACAACTATGCTTATGTGGAGAAATCAATTTTGCCACCTTCTGAAGCACCACTTGAAGTGTGTGTCTTTGGAAACACAGAATGCAGATCCAGATCTCTAAATGTCAAAGTGTAATAGCATCTAGCTCAACTAAAGAGCTCCATAAATGTACACTTTACTGCCTACAAGACATGGATTCAGAGATGACATAATAAAGAACGTGATCATTATGCTCACATCTTTAACTGCAAATGATAAAATATAATATTAATTTTAACATTCATTTTCACTGTCATAAATTGCTCTCAAAGTTCAGATATGCAGTTCAGATATGACCCAGATGTCTAAATGTCAGCACACTACTATTGTCTTTAATTAGAAGTGTATTTTCATTTACATACAGTATAACCATAACTGTTTATGTATATGTAACATATGGTGGCCTTTTACAAAATATGTTGTGCAGAAAGGTCTGGCCTTAGCTATTGACAGTGAGCAAAAGTGCTCATCTACATAATCAATTATAATTCATAAAGTTCAGCTGCTTTTAACTCCTCAGAATTATTTGTTTAAAAATGAAGAACAAGGGTTACATGTGAAAGCGAAAAGAAATCATCCCAAAGGATGTTTGGTGTCAAAGCCTGTACTAGTTTTGCCTGAAGCTTTTGTATATGAATATATCCAAACCGTTCCGAGGTCAGTAAATATTTGCCTTCCAGCATATGTGTACGTATGTTCGACTGTACTGTACATGTGGCTGGGTCTGATTAGAGGTCAGTAATTTCAGTCCTCTGTGAAGCAAATGGCAGGGATCAGACACACAGCTGTCCTCTCTGACACACAGAGCAATTGGTAATGTGTGCTGGCAGCCTCTGGCAGATCAGCCTACACACCTCGCACAAATTAGGAGCTATTTATCTAAAGCACTCTGCACTCAATGGAAATGATTACCAAGACAGTCAAAACCTATTTAGCCCAACTGAATGGCACATCTTCATTAAAGCAGGGAAAAAAAAAAAAGATATATTCTATTTCAAGGACTGTATCAAAACACGGGGAGATTAAAACACACGTCACATGTATTCAGCCATTTGTGATATTTGTATTGTTAAGTGTTATTCCCCTTCAAGCAGTCATTGAATGTAATATATAAACTGTCTTTCAGGAGAACTGAGTAAGTAGAAATGAATATGTGTTTAACTCACTTTTTAGCAAAAGTGTCCTGCTAACTTCACAGTAAGTAGTGCAAGAAAAAAAAGAACACACTGTTATTGAACAAACTTGAAGGGCTCCTTGAAGTGATTCTTTTTTATTCTTTCTTCAAACATGATCAAAGGAACAGATTAAAACCAATTATGGAGTTGAAACCATTTTAGAACCATTTTGGATCTGAAAGAAAGAAGAAAAATAGTACTGAAATGAATAGATAAAACCACAAATAAATACGTAGAGTACAGACACAAGGGAGCCTTAATGATCATAAAAAATTTCTCCCCTTGAATTTCCTACTCTACATTTCTTCCTTCTCCATCCATTAACTCAACAGGGCAGATTCAATTAAAGACTTCTTAGTAGAGGCTGGACGTCTCGCTAGATCTGCTCCTCCAGCAAGGTTTGGGGTGGAGGAGGGACCTAATTAGCTGAGAGAGATGAACAATTATCTTATTTAAATTGGCCAGACTTATATATGTCATGTGAGGCTTCTATCTGGGCTTAAGAGCGGGAAGCTGAGCACTTTTCCTTTGTGTTGTTGCTCAATTGGCCTGCAGAACTATCTCTCTCTCTCTCTCTCACACACACACACACACACACACACACACACACATATACCTCATTCATTCTGGTCTCTTCATTTCAGAGCTCCATTGATCCAAGCACCGCCAACCTACACTTAATGTATGCTCTGCTGAGATTCCACACATAATACAACCTAAAATTATCAATTAGATGTTGATGCATATGACAAATTTCATATCCTA
This sequence comes from Neoarius graeffei, assembly GCF_027579695.1. Lineage (NCBI taxonomy): Eukaryota > Metazoa > Chordata > Actinopteri > Siluriformes > Ariidae > Neoarius > Neoarius graeffei. The sequence goes on along the minus strand of NC_083575.1, from coordinate 58,018,910 downwards.
AAGGCCTTTTTCCTCATCTACTTCTCAAAGTTCATATTTAAATGATAAGAAGCAGTGCAAGCCTTTATACTTTTATTAAATAGCCTAGATTCTACAACACTGCAAGTCCGCACTACTGGCCTAGTGATTAGCATGTCCGCCTCTTGACCGAGAGATTGTGAGTTCTACTCGCAGTTGGGTCATATCAAAGGCCATCATAAAAATGGTATTTACTGCCACCTGGCAAGGGCATGCTGCAATACAGATGAGAGTAGGGAGTCAAACTCTCGTGGTTACCAGAGGACTAGACCCCCACTGTAACCCTAGCTATATAATAGGTGAGAGGCCGAGGGCTACTGAAACGGAGATCAGCACCCATACGCCTCAAGAGCTGGTTAGTACTGGAACAGGAGACTGCCTGGGAAGATCAGATCCTGGTGCGGGAGCGACTTTGACTACTCTACAATTCTCATTTTTCCCTCGAACTCCACTTTGAAGTCTGTGTTGTTTTATGTACTGAAAACAGATTTGATTCATTGTTACATGACTACTTTATGTAACCAACTTCTTTTTTTCCACATTGACCTCTATTTTGAGGTAGTGTGAATTTAGAAAATTACATATACAGTACAAGTGTGTTTTTCCTGCCCTGATAGGACGAGAGAAATAACTACAACTCTATTGGCTACAGCAAAAGTTTACCTTTGAGTGAGATCCATTATCAAGAACACTGATGGAACATAACACCAGTTCACAAAATTACAAAAGTAAAGAATTGGACAGAAAGACAGTTATTGGCATGTGCAACTGCTGCTAAATGCATCACATCTGCTGAAATGTGGATCATAGACTGAATGGAGAGTGTCATCCAAGCTGCCACATAACACCTAGCTCCATCTGGCCGCTGTCAACAGCATGGACAAACAGTCAGTCCCCATAATGCTACCTCTACAAAAGGAGAAAGATGTTAAGCTCTATTTAACAACGTATCAATGTCAGGACTTTGCCTTTACTGTCTCTACTGAGTGGAAAAGTGTAGGCGACACATGTGACAGTGAATTCTGATGCTAGAACTAACTGCAGGAAATTCAAACTGAGCAAAGAAACTTACCATTGACTGGTCAGACCAAGAGTCAGATTAGATGGTTAAATACAGAGAGAACTCCAAACTAGACTCAACGGCTCATTTAACCAGTGGAGTGCCATGAGAAAACATGAAAAAGAGGGACTGGTGATATGATTATCCTCAAACAGTTTGACCACATCATCAGTCCCTGACTCAGCAGCGGAGCCCTAAAAAAAATCATACAGCAGAACTCAGCAGCATCTCAGCCAGTTTACTCTCGAGAGACTTCCAGCTGTGGTGCTGGAAGAGCAACATCAGCATCCTCTCTTGTAAATGGTAGTGACACAAGCATGAAAACTCAACATGTGCTTTATTTGGGTGAGTTGAAGAATCATAGTCCATGCCAGGGATCAGAACACATGCTGACAGAATTCTCCATAATTACATTCAAAAACAGGTAAAGTTCAAACCAGGAAACACTGCACACAGAACAGGACTAGAAAACAAGAATTAAGGACACAAATGCATGAAAAGACATGATGCGACAAAGAAACAGCAGGGTAAAAATAGACAAACTAAAGATTAAACACATGACAGGTGAACACATTAGAGCAACAACGAATCCGGAATGGACGAAGGCAAATATGTTGGTCTGGTTCCGCTGGATCTCCAAAAAGCCTTTGATACGGTGGATCATGAAATTCTTCAGCTGAAACTTCAAGCAGTGGGTCTTGATAATTCAGCATTGGACTGGTTTAGCTCTTATATGGAGCCCAGACAGCAAGTTGTAGAGATAGGTGGCACCCTGTCTAATCCAGCAAGTATTACATGTGGGGTGCCTCAAGGGTCAATATTAGGACCACTGCTGTTTCTCATCTATGCCAATGATATTACCTCTGCTGTTACATGCAAATTGTTACTATACGCTGACGACTCTGCCCTTATTGTGGCTGATAAGAGTATAGAGGTAATAGAGCATAGATTAAGTAGGGAAATGAATTCGATCAGGGAATGGCTGACTGACAATAGATTATCCCTACATTTGGGTAAGACAGTGTCCATCCTCTTTGCTTCAAAAAAGAGGCTATACAAATTTAAAACCATTCAGGTGCAATGTGCTGGCAATATTTTATCCAGCGCTTCTGAAGTGAAGTACTTAGGTCTAACTTTAGACCAATCCCTAAATGGAGATGGCATTGTGGACAAAATAGTCAGTAGATCTAATGCCAAACTAAAGTTTCTGTATAGACAGGCTGGCAACCTGAGTCTAGACACTAAGAAACTTCTTACTTCAGGCCTACTACAAAGTCACTACGACTACGCCAGCACAGCATGGTATTCTGGCACAACTAAAAGGAGCAAGTCACGGCTCCAGTGTGCACAGAATAAAATCATCAGGTTTATTTTGAATGCACCGTTCAGAACACACATAGGAGCTGATGAATTTAGACGGGTCAGTATGTTGCCAGTTGATTTTAGATCCAAACAACTCAAAGCACATATGATGTTCAAAATTAAAAATTCCTTAGCGCCTCAATACTTGTCTTCTGCAATTCAAAATGTTACTCATAACTACAGTACAAGATCCAGTCACTCTTCTCTTCAGCTCCCCCGGTGTGGTCCTTTTGGAAAAACTTCTTTTCTGTACACTGCAACTAAAATTTGGAATGAACTACCATCAGAAATAAAATCAGTAGAAAATTTTCCCCTGTTCAAGAAGAAGGTAAAACAGTACTTTTTCAACATTCTATTTGATGAGGAAGCAGCAGATTATGTGTAATTTTAGTTTCTATATTTTTTAAATTTCATTCTTTATTTATTATTATTATTATTATTATTATTATTATTATTATTATTATTATTATGTGGGGTTTTTTCTCTTATTATTAACATTATCAATATTGCTCAGTATTATTTGTTATGGTATTAGTTTTCACATTTTTGCTATGCTTCCCCATGATATTCAGTTATACAGTATTGTCAAATTTTTTTATTTTGTTATTTTTAATTGTGTGTAGCTATTTTTTGTCTGTGATAAGGGACCACAATGGAAACAAGTTTTTACGCTTTTTTGTGTCATCCCTGCCACACCTGTACCGTTTTTTATTGTACGTTTATGGACAAACAAACAAACAAACAAACAAACAAACAAACAAACAAACAAACAAACGAGTGACAGACCAGAGGTGGAGACAAGACTAAAACAGAAACAAAAGTCATGATGTGACACCCCCCCCCAAAAAAAAAGAAAGCAGCGCTTTCACCTGTGAAGACTGCATTTGTTGTTAAAATGGATACAGTGCCTTGCAAAAGTATTCATCCCTCTTGGTATTTGTCCTGTTTTGTTGCATTACAAGCTGGAATTAAAATGGATTTTGGGGGGGTTAGGACCATTTGATTTACACAACATGCCTACCACTTTAAAGATGCTAATTGTTTTTTTTTTTTTATCGTGACACAAACAATAATTAAGATGAAAAAAAAGAGAAATCTGGAGTGTGCATAAGTATTCACCCCCTTTCGTATGAAACCCCTAAATAAGAGCTGGTCCAACCAATTCACTTCATAAGTCATGTAATTAGTTGATTAAGATCCACCTGTATACCGGCTAGTGGCCTAGTGGTAGCGTGTCCACCTCTCGATCAGGAGATCATGAGTTCTATTCACGGTCGGGTCATACCAAAGACCATCATAAAAATGGTACCTACTACCATCTGGCAAGGCATGCTGCAATACAGATGTGAGTGGGGAGTCAAACTCTCGTGATTATTAGAGGACTAGCCCCCCTCTGTAACTCTAGCTATGTAATAGGCGAGAGGCCGAGGGCTCCGAAACGGAGATCGGCGCCGCCTGATGCGCCACTTGGCGTGGAAAAGGGAAGGAAGGTATGCAGTCAAAGTGTCACATGATATGTCACATGATGTCTGTATAAATCAACCTGTTCTGGAAGGACCCTGACTCTGCAACACTACTAAGTAAGCAACATGAAAACCAAGGAGCGCTCCAAACAGGTCAGATACAAAGTTGTGGAGAAGTATAGATCAGGGTTGGGTTATAAAAAAATATTCCAAACTTTGAATATCCCAGGGAGCGCCATTAAATCCATTATAGCAAAATGGAAAGAATATGGCCACTACAAACCTGAAAAGAGAAGGCCGCCCACCAAAACTCACAGACCAAGCAAGGAGGGCATTAATCAGAGATGCAACAAAGACACCAAAGATAACACTGAAGGAAATACAAAGATCCACAGCAGAGATGGGAGTATCTGTCCATAGGACCACTTTAAGCCGTACACTCCACAGAGTGGGGCTTTATGGAAGCGTGGCCAGAAAAAGCCATTGCTTAAGAAAATCGCATTTGGAGTTTGCTCAATAGCATGTGGCAGACTCCCCAAACACATGGAAGAAGATTCTCTGGTCAAATGAGACTAAAATTGAAACTTTTTTAATTTGTGGTGTAATGTGTGGTGCAAACTCAATACCCTGAGAACACCATTCCTACAATGAAGCATGGTGGTGGCAGCATCATACTGTGGGGATGTTTTTCATCTGCAGGGACAGGAAAGCTGGTCAGAACTGAAGGAAAGATGGATGGCACTAAATACAGGACAATTCTGGAGGAAAACCTGTTTGAGTTGGCCAGAGGTTTGAGACTGGGACGAAGGTTCATAGTCTAGCAGAACAATGACCCTAAACATACTGCTAAAGCTACACTGGAGTGGTTTAAAGGGAAACATTTAAATGTCTTGGAATAGCCTAATCAAAGCCCAGACCTCAATCCAATTGAGAATCTGTGGCATAACTTGAAGATTACTGTACACCAACGCAACCCATCTAACTTAAAGGAGTTGGAGCAGTTTTGCCTTGAGGAATGGGCAAAAATCCCAGTGGCTAGATGTGCTAAGCTAATAGAGACATACCCCAAGAGACTTGCAGTTGTAATTGTAGCAAAAGGTGGCTCTATAAAATATTGACTTTTGAGGGGAATACTTATGCACACTCCAGATTTCTGTTTTTTTTTCATCTTAATTATTGTGTCACAATAAAAAAAAAAAAACAACAACAATTAGCACCTTTAAAGTGGTAGGCATGTTATGTAAATCAAATGGTGCTCACCCCCCAGAAATCCATTTTAATTCCAGCTTGTAATGCAACAAAACAGGACAAACACCAAGGGGGATGAATACTTTTGCAAGACACTGTAAACCAACATAAAGACCAGAGAGCTGTATATGGGAGAAAAGCAAGCCATTTTGAAGTTGAGAAAAGGGGGAAAATAGATCAAAACCATTGCAAAAGCATTGGGCATAGCAAATGCAACAACTTGGAAAGTCCTGAAAAAGAAACCATTAGTGCACTAGCAACCAAACATCAAACTGGAACTCACAGAGAAACACAGAGATGAGTCACAAGTTCTGCACTGTAAAACATTTCAGCCTTGTTTAGTTATGTCCACTTACGTTTTCTCTTTAACTCAATGAGCTCTGAAAAGTGTTTTAACTTGAACTAATCTGTGCAAGTTTTCAAAGGTTAGACTTTAATTACTTAGTTGTCTTGACTAATTGAGACTTTTTCTGAGTTGAAACAAAGATAATCATCAAATTGAGTTAACTTGCATTTTCAAGGCAGCAGGTGAACTTGCATTTCCAAGTTAAACCAATTTGAAATGTTTTACAATCTGGGACCAAGATTAACCTCTACCAAAATTATGGATAGGCCAAAGTATTGATCCAAACTCTACAAGCTCTTTCCAAACCCTACAAGCTCTTTGGTCAAGCATGGTGGAGGTTGTGCCATGGCTTGGGCTTGCATTGCTGTTTCTGGAATGGGCTCCCTAATCTTTATTAATAATGTAACTCATGATGGTCGCAGCATAATGAATTCAGAAGTCTACAGAAACATTGTTTGTCAATTTACAGAGAAACACATTCAGTCTAATGAACTTCAGCATGCAGCAAGACAACGCCCCAAAACACATTGCCAACACAACAAAGGACTTCATCAGGAGGAAAACTAGAAGGTTTTACATTGTAAGTTAGGGTAACCTTTTGGTCTTTGTCATTGAATACAGAAAATTTATTTGAGTCAAGCCACACTCATCAACCTCATTAAAATGTAATCTGAACAAAGGACATTGAGGATGGATTTTAGGAAGTGAATCCTAGCATTTGGCTTTGGTCTTGCTGTCCAAAGTTAATTTGAGTGGTTAATTCTGGTTCCAAAGTTCTATGTGCCCCACTTTCAGTTGAAGAGCTTTTGCAGTGAAGCTCTGCAAAATCAGTTTCCCTGTTACTTGGTTATTCTAGCAGCATCTCCAGATCCCTATGATCACACAACCCCTCAAACCTTTAAATCATTTTGCTAGCCTTCAAAAAATGCATTATAGGATTGCTACTGTACATATAAAATGTATGTTACCCCAGGTAAAATGATACTCTTCTAATATGAAAACAGCAACATTGGTATTCTTTTAATGAGGGTGAAATGGTTGAAGAAAAATAATCCTTTTTCAGAATAAATCTTAAACGAGAGAGAGAGAGAGAGAGAGAGAGAGAGAGAGAGAGAGAGAGATCAAAAATCAATGTTTGATACTTGTATTTCTTACATTCAGTTCGAGGGTTTGTGGTGAGCACAGAGAGAGCACATTGAAGCCGAGGACATCACAGGTCAATAAGAAATCAATAGTAGTGGTGAATCTACACCGAGGAGATGAAAGGCTGTAGAGAGGGCCTTGGCCTAGACCATTGTTTGTTGCCTCTCAATGCAGAGGAGGAAGGATGCACAGGTTATTCTGCAACACTTTACGGCAAACCACCCATTACTTAACTCTTTCATGCATGAATTATAAACACAATTCCAGATTTTTTTTAAATAATCTAGCCCTCGATTCAGATAATACTAACTCAGCCATGACCTAGGTTACATAAAACTGTATTAGTTAAAAAAAAAAGTAAACACATTTTCTATGCTACTTGTACATTATGCCAACAATAAGCCTCTCCATACCGGTAGATGGGGGAAAAAAAAAACTTTAGCAACTTTACACTCTATTATGCTTATCATCACAAAAATAAATTACATGTTAAATCACAATACAAAGTCATTTTCAAGCATAAATTATTGAACAGCTTTATTTGCTACACTAATTTTCTGTTGTCCTTATAGGTAGGTTGTATATAAATGCATAGACTAGCACTGCTCAAGAGCCGTGGTAACATTTAGTAAGGTTTCAGACTGATTTGATGCCTAATTAGAAGGTGCTTTACATCCAAAGGCTATGAATAGCATTTTACTACTACTCGTAGTTAGGTTGACGTGGGGCGGCCTTGGGCTGAGGTGCCCTTGAGCAAGGTACCTGACCCCTGACTGCTCCCCGGGCGCTCTGGTGTGGCTGCCCACTGCTCTGAGTGTGTGTGCGTGTGTTCACTGCTTCAGATGGGTTAAATGCAGAGGATGAATTTCACTGTGCTTGAAGTGTGCATGTGACAAAGGTTTCTTCTTTCTTTTCTTCTTTCTTTAATAATAATTAGTAAAATACTAATGATAAATAATATTGAGGTGAGATTAGGACATGAGGTCATATAAACTTGGCAGTAGATATGACAATTGAGTCTTAATATTCAAATATATGTACATTATAAACAAACTCTGGAAAAGCTGGACAGTTCAGAAGTATTTAATATTTCCAATCTGAGAAGCATGTTATGACAGACATTAACTGATGGGATTTTGGGATTATAGTATAAACACAGGACGGCACGGTGGTGTAGTGCTTAGCACTGTTGCCTCACAGCAAGAAGGTTCTGAGTTTGAGCCCAGCAGCCGACGGGGGCCTTTCTGTGTAGAGTTTGCATGTTCTCCCTGTGTCTGCATGGGTTTCCTCCGGGTGCTCCAGTTTCCTCCACAGTCCAAAGACATGCAGTTAGGTTAACATGGGGTGGTCCTTGGCTGAAGTGCTCTTGAGCAAGGCACCTAACCCCCAACTGCTCCCCGGGCGCTGTAGCATAGCTGCCCACTGCTCTGGGTATGTGTGTGTGCTCATAGCTCACTTGTGTGTGCATGTGTGTGTTCACAGGAATTTCATTGTGTGCTTAAGTCTGTGCTTGAGTGTACGTGTGACAAATATTTCTTCTATAAACAAAGAGCCAATCATATTCAAATGATACATATGATACAGATAAAGGAGTCATGGTAAAGATTATATACCTAAGTGATATTTAGAATGGGCGGCATGGTGGTGTAGTGGTTAGCACTATCGCCTCACAACAAGAAAGTCCTGGGTTTGAGCCCAGCGGCTGACGAGGGCCTTTCTGTGCGGAGTTTGCATGTTCTCCCCGTGTCTGCGTGGGTTTCCTCCGGGTGCTCCGGTTTCCCCCACAGTCCAAAGACATGCAGGTTAGGTTAATTGGTGGCTCTAAATTGACCGTAGGTGTGAATGTGAGTGTGAATGGTTGTCTGTGTCTGTGTGTCAGCCCTGTGATGACCTGGCGACTTGACCAGGGTGTACCCCGCCTTTCGCCCATAGTCAGCTGGGATAGGCTCCAGCTTGCCTGCGACCCTGTAGGACAGGATAAGCGGCTACAGATAATGGATGGATGGATAGATATTTAGAATAACAGTATACCTTCCAAAAACATGCCAGCAGCTGGACCAATCATAATTACTCCTGTAATTATGTTTTTCCATGGTGCCCTGCAATGGATTAGAAGCCAATCAAGGATGTATTGTCACCTTGTGCACAATGTATCTGGGATAGGCTGAAGATCCACAGCAACTCTGATAAAGTGGTTACTGATAATAATTTTACTAATAAATGAAAATCACTATCTTTTATTGAATGTTCTTATTCGACAAGAAAAAAAACCATAATTAATGATAACATCCTTCTGACTATACATATCTGAATACTATGGTATTCCATCCTTCTTTACAAAAGGAATAAACAAGGATTAGAACGGTTCGAAACTTTTTTTTTTGTAATTTAAAATTTTTTATTGGTGTTTTCATCTACTGAGTCACGTGTTCAGGGATTCCCCAAACCCTTTGTGTTCTCAGCATCTTTATCGGCTTCTCATAATGGGTTGCAATCGATCGGGCCCTCTCGTCTCTGCCGTAATTGCTTTGTTGATTGGTTTAATTTCACAGTCAGTCAGAGACTAAACTGAAGAGAATACATATACAATTTTTTTCTCAACCTACAACAATATAAGCTCCATCACTAGAGTTTTACAGAAAACATGAATTATCCTGTTGAATTGAGAATGCAAAACTATTCATGATATTTAACCCCCAAGGCTCAGATGCTCATTTCATTAGATGGAGTTAAAAGCAAATCGACCAATTAGGCACAAGCGGATATCAATTAGATGTTGCACTTAAGATTTCTGATGGATTAAAGACATGCAATGGTGTGTGTATAATGAGCTAGAGTGTGAGATATGGGTGTTTGAGCTTGGACTCCCCCAACCCCCTATCACTGTCTCATAAGCTCCACTAATATCAACATTCACTGATGGTAAGGTATACTGAAGCTACAAACACATCCTCTCATATTCACACAGGAACTGCAATAGATATGTCATAGGGAAAAAGTGCAGTCCTTCAGTTGTTTGCTGTTAGTAGGCCGCTACTAAAAAACAGTACCATTCTCCAGGGCCGCTGACAGCTTTGGCTGGGCCCGGGACAAAATGCTCTGAATGGACCCCCCCCAACAATCCCCCCGGGCCAACCCACACACACACCCACCTCTCTTATCCCAGTCTCTACTCACTCCAACCCTTAAATGACAGGTATTCAAAAAGGTATTCCTAAACTCGTGGATAGTCTACTATAATCACGCGATTGGGGTGCTCTTGAAGGAGCAGCAATGGACGGGGGATTTCGGGCAGGGCTGGGGGCGAACATAGTATACTGTGCATGCGTACTGTCCAGTGTGAAAAGCAGAGAAGAACACACCGCTCGAGAAACAGCGGGATATGATTGCGGGCTAATGTGAATATTCTTAGCTTCAATCAGATATATGAAACACAATGTTATTAAGCCGTTGTGGTTATGAAATGATTCAATGCCCTGTGTGTTTGATATGGTGTTCAGTGTGACTTGCTCTCCCCTCGTTTGTAACATGAATTGCGTGCCGCGCGTGCCTTTGTTGGGGTTACTTTACGGGGCTGGAAAAAGTTGGCTGTGTCTTACCTGGCTCAGCTGCCCCACTGCCTTTGCTAGTACCTGCTGCATCATCCAAATCTTTTTTAAAATATTTATGCAGTGAGCCCCTGAGTCTCTTGGTTTCTTCCTCTCTTTTTCTCTTTTCTTTGTTCCTGACTTGTGCATGTTGGCCAATGGCACGCACGCTGATTGTCGAAGCGCTATGATCGAACGATGTCGTTTTTTTCCCCTTAATCAAAGAGTCAGACCAAACCATTTTTGCATTAGTGGTGGTAGGGGGTTCTTGACGCCTTTTTCAAAGACAATAAAGGCAAAAGATCTAGAAATCATTTATTGAATGCAAATATAGCACATTTCTCCCCCAAATCAACACATTTTGAAATGAAATAAAATAATTTAATCGCAACTTCATGAGAGCCCAGTTCTGGGCCCTCCCCATTCCTGGGCCTGGGACAACATACCCGTTTGTCCCCCCCTGTCGGCGGGCCTGCCATTCTCAGGTACAAAGACACATTTAGACGTGTGGATTTTTTTTTCCCAGAGCACACCTGTGTAACGGGCTGTGGGTGAAAAGGCATGGCAGGGAAGGCGGGTGTTATTGAGGCTCCTACTCTTGCGGCAAGGTTCCACCAGGAACGTAGCTGCCACCACAGAGCTTCAGCTCATGCACACACACTCTCATGCTCTCAATTATGTGTTATCTTTAGAAGCATTGTTTCATATGTGTGCTTAGTTAATGATGTCCTCTCATGTAACTCTATTCACGGTAATTAAGCAGGCTGTTTGCACAAAATCGTACCCTCATGTATACATGTCATATCCTCACTCCCACACACATGAACTCTTACACACACACACACACACACACACACACACACACACACACACACACACACACACACACACACACACACACACACACAGTAGTTACTGCACTTCTACAATATGGTGTGTGCAGCTGGTCATTACGGAGGGTCTAAGTTGAGCAGAAGACAAGCGCACAAAGCTATTCAGCCTTTACATAATTCTCATGCAAGTACTGTAACAGATATGACATGGAAAAAGTTCAGTCTTTCAAGAATTTGCTAATACTATGTCTTTACAGACCAATCACCTCTGTGTTATAAGAGAATGCAGTAGATAAAAACTAGAGCAAGGCTATCAGAGACATATCACTTATTTTTTGTTGTTGTTTCATTTTGTTTTGTTTTGTTTTTGACATCCACTGGTATAGTGCAACATGTACTGTGATTTTTTTTTTTTGTAGAGCACACCTGTATGACAGGCTGCAGGTGAAAGGGCACAGCAGGGAAGGTGGGCGTTATTGAGGCTCCTACTGTTGCAGCAGGGTGCCAACAGGAACGTAGCATTCAGAACAACATCTCTCTCTCTCTCTCTCTCTCTCTTACACACACACACACACACACACACACACACACACACACACACACACACACACACACACACACTCAATTATGTGTTATCTTTAGAAGCATTGTTTCATACGTGTGCTTAGTTAATGATGTCCTCTCATGTAACTCTATTCACGGTAATTAAGCAGGCTGTTTGTGGAAAACCATGCCCTCGTGTACCCGTGACATATCCTCACTCCCACACACATGAACTCTTGCTCTTACACACACACACACACACACACACACACACACACACACACACACACACACACACACACACACACAGCTTTTAGTCCATAATATGGTTTAAGCAGCTGGTCACTATAGAGGGTAGAAAATTAGAAGTATTAAAGTACATTGACATGACTCTCAATCTGGCTTTGGACAAGGAACAAATTAAATCAATAATTAAATAAAATAATTAAATCAAAAATAGTTTTAGTAACACAGATCAAGCTCTCTAGAGCCCAGCAGGAGAATTTTTCACATATGTTATTTACAGTCGTTGTTACAAAGTACATAGGGCTTTATTTACATCATGATAACATGGGCACAAAAATAAATCATAAGACCACACCATTGGTGCTTATGGGTTTAGGTGACAATGACGATGACTAAAGGCACAGGTGGTAATCTCGCACAATCAGATGGATTAGAATGAACACTTTAGTAAGTGATGTAATTAGGCATGTGGCTGCAATATCCAATCAGTTCCTCTCCTTCCTCACCAAGCGTCAGTGGCATTTTTATAACATCATACAATTGGATTTCATTTTAAAAATTTTGCATATTGGTTATCTTGTTACAGTGGCACCTGTCAATAGATGAGATATATTAGGCTTCAAGTGAACAGTCAAACACAAAGTTGATGTGTTGGAAACAGGAAAAATGGGCAAGCATAAAGCTCTGAGCCACTTTGACAAGGGCCAAATTGTGATGGCTAGACATCTGGGTCAGAGCGTCTCCAAAACGGCAGGTCTTGTGGTATGTTCCCAGTATGCAGTAGTTAGTACCTTCCAAAAGTGGTCCAAGGAAGGACAACCAGTGAACCGGCAACAGGGTCATGAGCGCCTATGGCTCAATGATGTGTGTGGGGAGTGAAGGCTAGCCTATATGGTCCAATCCCACAGGAGAGCTACTGTAGCACAAACTGCTAAAAAAGTTAATACTGGCTATGATAGAAAGCCAGAACATATGGCACATCACAGATTGCTGCATATGAAGTTCTGTAGCTGTCCACGGAGCATGGAAGAAAGTGGCCTGGTCTGATGAATCACATTTTCTTTGACATTATATGGATGGCTGGTGCATATGCAACACTTACCTGGGGAAGAAATGGAATTAGGATGTACTGTGTAAAGTAGGCAAGCCGGTGGACAGAGTGTGATGTCCTGTTCTGCTGGGAAACCTTGGGTCCTGGCATTCATGCGGATGTTACGTTGACACATACCATCTACCTAAACATTGTTGCAGACCAAGTACATCCTTTCATCATCCATCCATCCATCCATCCATCCATCCATTATCCGTAACCGCTTATCCTGTGCAGGGTCACAGGCAAGCTGGAGCCTATCCCAGCTGACTATAAGCAAGAGGTGGGGTACACCCTGGACAAGTCGCCAGGTCATCGCAGGGCTGACATAGAGACAAACAACCATTCACACCTATGGACAATTTAGAGCTACCAATTAGCCTAACCTGCATGTCTTTGGACTGTGAGGGAAACTGGAGCACCCGGAGGAAACCCATGCAGACACGGGGAGAACATGCAAACTCCACACAGAAAGGCCCCTGTCGGCCACTGGGCTTGAACCCAGAACCTTCTTGCTGTGAAGTGACAGTGCTAACCACTACACCACCGTGCCACCCACATCCCTTCATGGCAACAGTATTATCTTATGGTAGTGGCCTATTTAGCAGGATAATGCACCCTGCCACATTGGAAAAATTGTTCAGGAATGGTTTGAGGAACATGACAAAGAGTTCAAGGTGTTGATTTGGCCTCCAAATTCCCTAGATATCAATTTAATCAAGTATCTGTGGGATGTGTTGGACAAACAAGTCCTATCCATGGAAGCCCCACCTTGGAACATATAGGACTTAAAAGATCTGCTACTAATATCTTGGTGGCAGATACCACAGCTTGTATTGTAGTCAAGGCCACTTAAACTGAGATAAAGTCAAGACCAAGACCAAGAATTTGAGGGTTTAAGATCAAGTCAAGACCAAGACCAACAAAAGACAAGACTGAGTTAAGACCAGGACCAGACCAGTGTGCGTGAAGGTGGGCACAAAGGGGCAATAGCCATTAACAGGAAGAAAATTTTCAAATTAACAATGAGTCACATTATTGGTCGCATTTGAAGCAGGAATTTTTATATCCAATCACAATAATGATGTTAACAAGTAAATCCAACAACACACAAGCAATTTAGTGAAATCCCCGCAGTTGTGGTCTTGACTGGTCTTGAAATAAAATCCCGAGTCCTCTATGTCTGAGACCGAGACAAGACCATATAAAAATGCGGTTGATTCCAAGACAAGACCGAGACCTTCAAAAAGTGGTCTTGAGACTGGTCTCAAGACCAAGACTAATCTCAAATGCTACAACACTAATCACAGCACACCTTCAGAGGTCTTGTGGAGTCCATGTCTCAATGAGTCAGAGCTGTTTTGGTGGCACAAGGGAAACCTACACAATATTAGGCAGGCGGTTTTAGTGTTATGGCTGATCAGTGTATGTTATCTTGTCTCTGTGGAAATAAGCTCATCTCATCTCATCTCATCTCATCTCATTATCTCTAACCTCTTTATCCTGTTCTACAGGATTGCAGGCAAGCTGGAGCCTGTCCTAGCTGACTACGGGCGAAAGGCAGGGTACACCCTGGACAAGTTGCCAGGTCATCACAGGGCTGACACATAGACACAGACAACCATTCACACTCACATTCACACCTACGGTCAATTTAGAGTCACCAGTTAACCTAACCTGCATGCCTTTGGACTGTGGGGGAAACCGGAGCACCCGGAGGAAACCCATGCGGACACGGGGAGAACATGCAAACTCCGCACAGAAAGGCCCTCGTCAGCCACGGGGCTTGAACCCGGACCTTCTTGCTGTGAGGCGACAGCGCTAACCACTACACCACCGTGCCGCCCGGAAATAAGCTCACATATTTAATTTATTTTGTTAGACATACGATTGATTCTGATAATGATATAATGTTTCATGCATAATTATGCATCAGCTGTCTGTTTCACATTTTGGAGCAACATCAAATTTGTCTGTTCTTAATCATCACAGATTAAACAATTCAGTCAATTATGTTTAGCTGGGATAAGTAATGTATTTATGTTGACATCCACAACACAGTGTTGTAAGAAATGAGAAATGCACCAAGAGGGAGTCTTGATATGCAGTAATGCAAACAAAATTTTGGAACAAAGTGGATCACATTTCCTGTTGTGCCGCTCTACCCACGTCAGTGTAGGCATGTTTATTTCTGGAGAGAAATGTCTTGCTTCTCGCCAAAATAGCAATACTCTGATTTTACACACCTAGGTTAAGCATCTGCCTGCACAAAAATAGATCCAATTCCTGTATTCCAGCTTACACATTAAATAAGATGCGTTTCACCAGTATTTTTTGCAATCTGTGCATGAGCATGCTATATAAAACATACATGTGTATATCTGTATGAAAGGCTGTGCCATACTGGGTATCTCTGGATGTGTCATATATCTTTGCTTATATTCTTGGCAAAGGAAAGCAGATTATTGAGAAATGGGTTGAGAGAGAGAGAAGGAGCAGAGGATCAGTAAGTAGCTGATCATAGCTGTATTTTAGACCAGTGCTTCATGTGACAAGTTGGAAAGTTTGTCACTTAATGTGCTGGATGGTGGACAGTGCTGCAACGCTAGAGGAAGCCTTCACATTCATAAACATGTCACATTAAGAGTGCAGACACAAAGCCATAGAACAGCCATGCAAACACAGAACTTCTCAGAAAAACTGCAGCAATCCCCTGTTATGGGGCTGACCATGATAATATTATTGGTCCTGATAGCAATAAAAGCAATTCCATCCAAACACAGAGAACATAAATCAGCGATCTCAACCT
The DNA here is from genome assembly GCF_027579695.1 of Neoarius graeffei. Lineage (NCBI taxonomy): Eukaryota > Metazoa > Chordata > Actinopteri > Siluriformes > Ariidae > Neoarius > Neoarius graeffei. The sequence goes on along the minus strand of NC_083575.1, from coordinate 58,003,162 downwards.
AATATACTTTAGCACATCTTCAACATAAGATAGAGGAAAAAAGCTGCCACATGGAGTAATGTCCTCTAGTGAGTGATAGGCATTGCAGCCTAGTGGAAAAGCTGGAGTGTGTTGTGGAATGCTGTGTGTGGGCCAGTGAAGTTGGAAAGCAGCCTGAGCTCTGATCTGGGGACTTTTCCATCGCCACTCAGGCTCCATTCTCAGGCCCGACAAGCCACAGCGTCTCCACTGACAGGTGTCCAGACTTCACCCCGCCAATTAACATTTGGAAAGGATTAATCAGCTCCTGTTCAGAGCCCAGTTTTAATGAGTGTGAATGTGCCTTCAGCCAGATGTCCTCCTCTATAGGTATCTACAAGAGCCTGTTGGTTTAATTAATTATTGATGTCTTAATACCGCCCGCTGTGCAAGTCTCAATCACTAGTAAGCTTTAAGCACAGGCATCCTGTGCTACACTCCAAATATACACATGCACATACTACACACATACACAACTCTGCCTGGACTCCAGCTACTTTAAATATGAGCAAATTATGTCCGCTTGCATAAATTATACACTAACATGCTTTAATACTTATGCAGTAGTATTAAAAGGCATGCCATTTTGTGAACTTTCACACTTCCTGGTTAGTAGCTGCCATGTAGTCTGAGCCTCAGATGGCACCTGAACATGGCACCTGAACACTTTTCTGGCCACAAGCTACAGAATCGTTAAGGTTGTAGTCAAATTGGCTCTCTGGCAGGTATGTGCACATAGATACATGCACCAGTTTCTGATGGGTAAACAAACTTTTTGAACTTTTGAGCTTCTTAAACAAGATATAATCATCATCATCATGAAAGTCATGTTGTATCTGACTATGACTGTCAGTGGACTGGATGACGCACACGGGTATGAGCAGCCAGATCAGCAGCAGAGGCACATGGCCTGGAACATACTTGGCACTTGTGTGTTGTCTCTTTGACAGATTCCAGCATTTTTCTTCAAAGACAGGCTTGATTGATCTGATAGCATCTGTCCTACTCAAATTTGGACACTCCTTTCTGGATGGAAGATCTCCATAAATCGCGGTTGGCCGCTTGTAGCTCAAGGGTGATAGGGGCTATCCCACAGTACTTTAGAGAGTTTTTGATACAGTCCTTAAATCACTTCTTTGGCCTTCCACACTCTCCAATGATGAGTTCACCACAGAATAGTTTCTTTCAGATTCTTTGGTCATCCATACAGACGAGATCCCCAGTCCATTGTAGCTGGCACTTAATGATTACACTTTTGACAGAGGAGCAGTTTGACTTTCTCAACACTTCTAGATTTGGTACTTTGTCGTACCAGGTTATTTTAAGGATTTTCCTCAATCAACATTGTTGGAAGGCCTCAAGCTGTTGGATATGGATATGGAGTGTGATATGTAAGTCGCAGATACCAGGCTTGGTAGGCATTAGATAAGTCCAACTAAGTCTGATCGCCTCTCACACCCTAAAGCCAACTCCACCTCCGTCAGTAATTCTGACAGGTGCACCCTGGAAGATATAATTAATGAATTAAAAAAAATAAACAGCATTGTGTGTTGTTCAGGAGTTTATTCAAAAATTTTGTTTGAAGAAGTTAGTGGCTGTATGTAAATGTGATATTCAGCCTTAAAAAGGGGCTAAATGGCAGTCAGTGCAAATTCTGGCATGGTATATCCATTATATTGTACAAACTTGAGATATACAGAGAAGAGAGAGGTAAAGAGACCAAAAGAAAAAGAACAGTTCAGAGAACATTTTACAGCATCCTAAAATGGGCATGTATTTCTATATCACTCTCCGTACTGTAAAATGCTTATAATAATGAAAAAAGGAATACAGAAAGCATATAACACATGCTTATGACTTCATTCTTATCAATTTTTTTTCTCTCAGCTCACTTCAATATCTCATTAATGCTTACATGCACACACACACACACACACACACACACACACACACACACACACACACACACACACACACACACACACACACACACACACACACACACAGGTAAAGCAGTAAGTCTGTGTAAGTTTGCAGAGGTTGGCGATGAAAAATGACGCCATGAAACAGAAGCATTTCCGTGTTTGCAGGTTTTCGCACATGTGTTTAATCACACTTAATAATGTATCTACAGTGTCGGCTTGCACACAGACAAATGAGAACACATGCTGAGGTGCAGGAGATATTTATCAGGATGAACAAAAAGAAAAAAAATGCTAACTCAAGCACTTTGCTCTTCTCCTGCCCTGCTCTTTGGAAAGAATAAAACTCCAAGCAGTAGGTCAAATGGTCAGCTCAGAGGTACTAAATGATTGAACTGTGTTGCCATAAAACAGGCCTTTCTCTTTCCTTCATTCCCTTTCTTGCAGAAACCTTCCAGATAATCCCTGCTGAACACTCTGCCTTTTTCATTAGATGAGATGGAAGTTGATTTCAGGCCAGAAACGGTGGGGATATACTGGAACAATATTTTGACTGAAGTTAGCATCAGAAAATTGGAAGAGAAAGAGAGTCTGAGTGATAGGTTGCAGAAGAATGGAAACTTTTTATCGATTTTAATTGTGAAATATAGTTACCATATCAAAATACATGGATTATTATTATTATTATTATTATTATTATTATTATTATTATTATTATTATTATTATTAGGTGCTGGCCTTGCATAAAGCTGGCCATCTGAAGTGCCACAGCACAATATTGTGATATCCTAGTAGGAGCATACGGCAACGTGTAAGATTTGGCCATTGCTGCTGGTCAGAGCGCCAAGCTCCAGAAAGGGAAAAGTGTCTTAGGCCTCACAGCATCAACTTAGCTTCTAAATACAGAGATGAAGCTTCATTCATGTAGTGTTATTGCAACACTAATGCGCCCAAGCATGGATTTGGTGCAGAGAGCCATATATCTGCACGGCTCCTGAATATGTATGCTCTGGAAAGAGAAGAGAGCGTCAGCTGAGACACTGAGGATTTGATGTTCAATAAAAGAGTAAGCCTTTGACATGGAATATGAGAGGCGCTAGCCTCAATATAAAAGAACCAGGGTAGGAATTAGGAATAAGGAGAATTCTCTCAGATGTTCAATGTAGGGGGAATTATGAGAGGGAGAATGATGTTCTGAGAGAGTGTATGTGTATATGAGAGGAGGAGAAAGAAAGAATAAAGGATAATGCATTTTATTTCTATAATTTTACAGGAGGTGTGTGATACAAAGAAGAAGAGAAAATCATGAGCATAATATATGAGCTCTTCCACATTTCCTGTGCATCATCTTAAAATCGTTCTATGCTAACAGTTCTGCACTATTTTCTGGTCAATCCCAACCTGTGTGTATGTGTGTGTGTGTGTGACTGTAAAAACAAGTGAGTAACTCAGGTACAACTTTTTGAGCTATATCATAAATCAAGCAGCTGATGACAATGTAGTGCCTAAAACTTGGTTTATCAGGCACTAAAGCTGCATCCACACTAATATATTTTAGTTTTAAAATACTGTTTGTTTTCCTCCGTAATATATTTTAGTTTTAAAATACTGTTTGTTTTCCTCCGGAAAAGGGTCACGTGATAGGAGCGTGATGAATCAGAGAAGGATACATTGTGAAAGATAAGACCCAATCAGGAGGCAAATGTGGTTGTCTGCATCACCATTTCTAAACATCTCCATTTTCACCCGTCTTGCTAAAACACTACCTCAGAGTTTTCAAACTAAAACAGAGTCAGCAGCGTTTCCAGTAGTCTCTGTTTTTGGGGTTCGGAAACTCTTGAGTAGTGTGGACACCAGGCGTAAACATTTTTAAAACTAAAACCTATTAATGTGGTCATAGCTGAAGTGAGTCAGTGAAGTACTTTAAAGTAACACAAGCCACACACACCCTCCATCCATCCATTATCTGTAGCTGCTTATCCTGTTCTACAGGGTCGCAGGCAAGCTGGAACCTATCCCAGCTGACTATGGCCCTGTTTACATTATTTCGTATCAGCGGATCATCAGATTAACGCTTTTAAAACGATTCGCGTGCACACAGCAACGCCAATACACGGATACGCTAATCACATGACTAATTAGACGGCACGTCACATGATCCCAGTGCATATCGGGCATGCACAAGTCACTCACCACTTGCAAGTGGAAGGATGGCAAGCGAACACCTTCTCCAGCAGATAAACACACCTGGCTGTGATGTTCATGTTCTCACTGAGTTTAAGCACCTGAAGGAGGTTCTCATCTCATCTCATTATCTCTAGCCGCTTTATCCTTCTACAGGGTCGCAGGCAAGCTGGAGCCTATCCCAGCTGACTATGGGCGAAAGGCGGGGTACACCCTGGACAAGTCGCCAGGTCATCACAGGGCTGACACATAGACACAGACAACCATTCACACTCACATTCACACCTACGGTCAATTTAGAGTCACCAGTTAACCTAACCTGCATGTCTTTGGACTGTGGGGGAAACTGGAGCACCTGGAGGAAACCCACATGGACACGGGGAGAACATGCAAACTCCGCACAGAAAGGCCCTCGCCGGCCCCGGGGCTCGAACCCAGGACCTTCTTGCTGTGAGGTGACAGCGCTAACCACTACACCACCATGCCGCCCCTGAAAAAATGTATAATCTAAGTTATATTATGAACCTTACTTTCACGTTATAAGTTAAACAGATGTTAAACTGTCTTGTCAACATTTTGGAAATTGTTTCTGTGCACTGAGATATTGTTTAAAATGTTACTTTTCAAAGGGGGTGTACTCATTTATGCAATATATATATATATATTTAACCACTACACCACCGTGCCGCCCTGAAGGAGGTTGAAATGTGTAAATAAACCTCAGTGCAGCTCAGCACTTCCTCCTGCGCTCCAAATCACTCCGCCCTGAACAGCGAGTGCCCTCTGGAGGGTGCGCACTCCGGCCCTGCGCAGCTCACAGAGCGCGCGAGTGAAGCGCACGAGCAGTGATTCGGGACTGAGCCGCTGTGTGTGTGATCCCAACGCCAGCGAATCAGGAAGGTGGATGTCACAGTGACGTTGTCCAATGACGACGTCAGCTAGAGCTCAGCACAGCATATCCGTGTATCTTCAATGTTTACACAGCACCGGACCAGACACGAACTGGATTGAATACGTGGGCTCTGGCGGATTCCCATTTCCCGGCGTTTCCCGGCGTTTTAATGTGAACGGACAGTGCATCCGCGAAGAAAATGAGACAGATACGGTCTAATGTAAACTTGGCCTATGGGTGAGAGGCGGGGTACACCCTGGACAAGTCGTCAGGTCATCACAGGGCTGACACACAGACAACCATTCACACTCACATTCACACCTACGGTCAATTTAGAGCCACCAGTTAACCTAACCTGCATGTCTTTGGACTGTGGGGGAAACCCTGAGCACCTGGAGGAAACCCACACACCCCTTTATTATGATTGTCTTTAAGAGAGTAAAGGAGAACAGGGATGGAAAAGAAGAAATGAAACAGGTGCAGGATTACTCTGTATCTATGTAAATAGGTGTATAAACCTAGAAAATAATTGTTGAAGCATTTTATGAAGTATCAGAAAGAGAGAAGGCTCAAAGATATGCTTAGATTGTAGAGTAAAAATTTAGGCCTGCCAGAATCACAAGGCTCACACCATGCTTCATGTTGTGGGTGAGTTCCACATTATTGATGTTTTCCATTGCTGTTACGATTTGGGCCTTATTCCTTTTGACACTGTAATTGTTTTTTCAAATCCAAATTAATAAATCATGCCAGTCTATTTAAGAATTAAAATAGGTCTCCACTGACAGTGCTTTAGACCTCTAGTGCTCGGCACAAGGAGATATTTACCCAAACAGCTTTCTTGGTACATGTTTTCTCCAAGGACTCATAACCATAAAGGAATAGGACTGATAGTGAAAAATATGTACCTAGGCTGGCATGATTTTTTTTGTCCATTCCTGATGTACTGAAGCCACAATACATTAATACGTTATTGTATATAACATTTACATTTCTATATTTTAATCATATTTTTTTTTAATGTTGATGAAATGGTATGACCCCTTAAAAAGAGGGTAATGGGGCTCAATGAATAGACCAATAGAGCAAACTGGGCAAGATTATTATTATCTCATCTCATCTCATTATCTCTAGCCGCTTTATCCTGTTCTACAGGGTCGCAGAAGCTGGAGCCTATCCCAGCTGACTACGGGCAAAAGGCGGGGTACACCCTGGACAAGTCGCCAGGTCATCACAGGGCTGACACATAGACACAGACAACCATTCACACTCACATTCACACCTACGGTCAATTTAGAGTCACCAGTTAACCTAACCTGCATGTCTTTGGACTGTGGGGGAAACCGGAGCACCCGGAGGAAACCCACACGGACACGGGGAGAACATGCAAACTCCGCAAAGAAAGGCCCTCGCCGGCCACGGGGCTCGAACCCGGACCTTCTTGTTGTGAGGCGACAGCGCTAACCACTACACCACTGTGCCGTCTATTATTATTATTATTATTATTATTATTATTATTATTGCTAAATGGAAAATGAAAACGTTTATGTAAACCTCATGTTCTGAATGGTACCCAGTGTTACTCTAGCAAAGTGGGATAAAGTATTATTTACTATGGGGTTGCTTTGTCTGTGACATAAAACTGAAGTCAAGCAACATAAGTTTTCCTCAACTTTATGCGCATAATGCAAGCAATAAAATGATGCTTTAAAAATTGTTTGCAAACTTTTCCACCAGCAGCTCATTTCCATTTTGCGATAAAACTGCTTGACATAACATGCCTGACTGCAACAACCTGCTGTCACCTAAGCTGTGCTTTGTCTGTTAAAAAAAAAAATTGAATTCAACAAGATTGAACATTCCATATAGGTTAGGTGGAAATATGGCTTATGATGAGTGGGTAAATCACTAAGAGTGTGGTTTATATATATATATATATATATATATATATATATATATATATATATATATATATGACGGCACGGTGGTGTAGTGGTTAGCACTGTCGCCTCACAGCAAGAAGGTCCGGGTTCGAGCCCTGTGGCCGGCGAGGGCCTTTCTGTGCGCAGTTTGCATGTTCTCCCCGTGTCCGCGTGGGTTTCCTCCGGGTGCTCTGGTTTCCCCCACAGTCCAAAGACATGAAGGTTAGGTTAACTGGTGACTCTAAATTGACCGTAGGTGTGAGTGTGAATGGTTGTCTGTGTCTATGTGTCAGCCCTGTGATGACCTGGTGACTTGTCCAGGGTGTACCCCGCCTTTCACCCGTAGTCAGCTGGGATAGGCTCCAGCTTGCCTGTGACCCTGTAGAACAGGATAAAGCGGCTAGAGATAATGAGATGAGATGAGATATATATATATATATATATATATATATATAACTTTTTTGGAATTGGGGTTTTATATATATATATATATATATATATATATATATATATATATACAACCCCGATTCCAAAAATGTTGGGACAAAGTACAAATTGTAAATAAAAACGGAATGCAATGATGTGGAAGTTTCAAAATCTATATTTTATTCAGAATAGAACATAGATGACATATCAAATGTTTAAACTGAAAAAATGTATCATTTAAAGAGAAAAATTAGGTAATTTTAAATTTCATGACAACAACACATCTCAAAAAAGTTGGGACAAGGCCATGTTTACCACTGTGAGACATCCCCTTTTCTCTTTACAACAGTCTGTAAACATCTGGGGACTGAGGAGACAAGTTGCTCAAGTTTAGGGATAGGAATGTTAACCCATTCTTGTCTAATGTAGGATTCTAGTTGCTCAACTGTCTTAGGTCTTTTTTGTCGTATCTTCCGTTTTATGATGCGTCAAATGTTTTCTATGGGTGAAAGATTTGGACTGCAGGCTGGCCAGTTCAGTACCCGGACCCTTCTTCTACGCAGCCATGATACTGGAATTGATGCAGTATGTGGTTTGGCATTGTCATGTTGGAAAATGCAAGGTCTTCCGTCGTCTGGATGGGAGCATATGTTGCTTTAGAACCTGGATATACCTTTCAGCATTGATGGCGTCTTTCCAGATGTGTAAGCTGCCCATGCCACACACACTAATGCAACCCCATACCATCAGAGATGCCGGCTTCTGAACTGAGCGCTAATAACAACTTGGGTCGTCCTTCTCCGCTTTAGTCCGAATGACACGGCATCCCTGATTTCCATAAAGAACTTCAAATTTTGATTCGTCTGACCACAGAACAGTTTTACACTTTGCCACAGTCCATTTTAAATGAGCCTTGGCCCAGAGAAGACGTCTGCGCTTCTGGATCATGTTTAGATATGGCTTCTTCTTTGAACTATAGAGTTTTAGCTGGCAACAGCGGATGGCACGGTGAATTGTGTTCACAGATAATGTTCTCTGGAAATATTCCTGAGCCCATTTTGTGATTTCCAATACAGAAGCATGGCTGTATGTGATGCAGTGCCGTCTAAGGACCCGAAGATCACGGGCACCCAGTATGGTTTCCCGGCCTTGACCCTTACGCACAGAAATTCCTCCAGATTCTCTGAATCTTTTGATGATATTATGCACTGTAGATGATGATATGTTCAAACTCTTTGCAGTTTTACACTGTCAAACTCCTTTCTGATATTGCTCCACTATTTGTCGGCACAACAACATTTGATATGTTGTCTATGTTCTACTGTGAATACAATATCAGTTTTTGAGATTTGCAAATTATTGCATTCTGTTTTTACAACCCCAATTCCAAAAAAGTTGGGACAAAGTACAAATTGTAAATAAAAACGGAATGCAAATCTCAAAAACTGATATTGTATTCACAATAGAACATAGGCAACATATCAAATGTCGAAAGAGAGACATTTTGAAATTTCATGCCAAATATCTGCTCATTTGAAATTTCATGACAGCAACACATCTCAAAAAAGTTGGGACGGGGCAATAAGAGGCTGGAAAAGTTAAAGGTACAAAAAAGGAACAGCTGGAGGACCAAATTGCAACTCATTAGGTCAATTGGCAATAGGTCATTAACATGACTGGGTATAAAAAGAGCATCTTGGAGTGGCAGCGGCTCTCAGAAGTAAAGATGGGAAGAGGATCACCAATCCCCCTAATTCTGCGCCGACAAATAGTGGAGCAATATCAGAAAGGAGTTCGACAGTGTAAAATTGCAAAGAGTTTGAACATATCATCTACAGTGCATAATATCATCAAAAGATTCAGAGAATCTGGAAGAATCTCTGTGCGTAAGGGTCAAGGCCAGAAAACTATACTGGGTGCCTGTGATCTTCGGGCCCTTAGACGGCACTGCATCACATACAGGCATGCTTCTGTAATGGAAATCACAAAATGGGCTCAGGAATATTTCCAGAGAACATTATCTGTGAACACAATTCACCGTGCCATCCGCCGTTGCCAGCTAAAACGCTATAGTTCAAAGAAGAAGCCATATCTAAACATGATCCAGAAGCGCAGACGTCTTCTCTGCGCCAAGGCTCATTTAAAATGGACTGTGGCAAAGTGGAAAACTGTTCTGTGGTCAAACGAATCAAAATTTGAAGTTCTTTATGGAAATCAGGGACGCCGTGTCATTCGGACTAAAGAGTAGAAGGACGACCCAAGTTGTTGTCAGCGCTCAGTTCAGAAGCCTGCATCTCTGATGGTATGGGGTTGCATTAGTGCATGTGGCATGGGCAGCTAACACATCTGGAAAGACACCATCAATGCTGAAAGGTATATCCAGGTTCTAAAGCAACATATGCTCCCATCCAGACGACGTCTCTTTCAGGGAAGAACTTGCATTTTCCAACATGACAATGCCAAACCACATACTGCATCAATTCCAGCATCATGGCTGCATAGAAGAAGGGTCCGGGTACTGAACTGGCCAGGCTGCAGTCCAGATCTTTCACCCATAGAAAACATTTGGCGCATCATAAAACGGAAGATACGACAAAAAAGACCTAAGACAGTTGAGCAACTAGAATCCTACATTAGACAAGAATAGGTTAACATTCCTATCCCTAAACTTGAGCAACTTGTCTCTTCAGTCCCCAGACGTTTACAGACTGTTGTAAAGAGAAAAGATGTCGTCTCACAGTGGTAAGCATGGCCTTGTCCCAACTTTTTTGAGATGTGTTGTTGTCATGAAATTTAAAATCCCCTAATTTTTCTCTTTAAATGATACATTTTCTCAGTTTAAACATTTGATATGTCATCTATGTTCTATTCTGAATAAAATATGGAATTTTGAAACTTCCACATAATTGCATTCCGTTTTTATTTACAATTTGTATTTTGTCCCAACTTTTTTGGAATCGGGGTTGTATATATATATATCATTCTCATTATCTCTAGCCGCTTTATCCTGTTCTAGGGTCGCAGGCAAGCTGGAGCCTATCCCAGCTGACTACGGGCGAAAGGCGGGGTACACCCTGGACAAGTTGCCAGGTCATCACAGGGCTGACACATAAACACAGACAACCATTCACACTCACATTCACACCTACGGTCAATTTAGAGTCACCAGTTAACCTTACCTGCATGTCTTTGGACTGTGGGGGAAACCGGAGCACCCGGAGGAAACCCACGCGGACACGGGGAGAACATGCAAACTCCGCACAGAAAGGCCCTCACCGGCCACGGGGCTCGAACCCGGACCTTCTTGCTGTGAGGCGACAGCGCTAACCACTACACCACCATGCCGCCATATATATATATATATATATATATATATATATATATATTGCATAAATGAGTACACCCCCTTTGAAAAGTAACATTTTAAACAATATCTCAGTGCACAGAAACAATTTCCAAAATGTTGACAAGACAGTTTAACATCTGTTTAACTTATAACGTGAAAGTAAGGTTAATAATATAACTTAGATTATACATTTTTTCAGGGGCGGCATGGTGGTGTAGTGGTTAGCGCTGTCACCTCACAGCAAGAAGGTCCTGGGTTCGAGCCCCGGGGCCGGCGAGGGCCTTTCTGTGCGGAGTTTGCATGTTCTCCCCGTGTCCGCGTGGGTTTCCTCCAGGTGCTCCAGTTTCCCCCACAGTCCAAAGACATGCAGGTTAGGTTAACTGGTGACTCTAAATTGACCGTAGGTGTGAATGTGAGTGTGAATGGTTGTCTGTGTCTATGTGTCAGCCCTGTGATGACCTGGCGACTTGTCCAGGGTGTACCCCGCCTTTCGCCCGTAGTCAGCTGGGATAGGCTACAGCTTGCCTGCGATCCTGTAGAAGGATAAAGCGGCTAGAGATGATGAGATGAGATGAGATACATTTTTTCAGTTTTACTCAAATTAGGGTGGTGCAAAAATGAGTACACCCCACAACAAAAACTACTACATCTAGTACTTTGTATGGCCTCCATGATTTTTAATGACAGCACCAAGTCTTCTAGGCATGGAATGAACAAGTTGGTGACATTTTGCAACATCAATCTTTTTCCATTCTTCAACAATGACCGCTTTTAGTGACTGGATGCTGGATGGAGAGTGATGGTCAACTTGTCTCTTCAGAATTTCCCATAGGTGTTCAATTGGGTTCAGATCATGAGACATATTTGGCCACTGAATCACTTTCACCCTGTTCTTCTTCAGAAATCCAACAGTGGCCTTAGATGTGCGTTTAGTCATGTTGGAATAGTGCATGACGAGCAAGGGCATGGAGTGATGGTAGCATCTTCTCTTTCAGTAGAGAGCAATACATCTGTGAATTCATGATGCCATCAATGAAATGCAGCTCCCCGACACCAGCAGCACTCATGCAGCCCCACATACGGACACTGCCACCACCATGTTTCACTGTAGGCACCATGCATTTTTCTTTGTATTCCTCACCTTTGCGATGCCATACAGTTTTGAAGCCATCAGTTCCAAAAACATTTATCTTGGTCTCATCACTCCAGAGTATAGAGTCCCAGTAGTCTTCATCTTTGTCAGCATGGGCCCTGGCAAACTCTAGGCGGGCTTTTTTGTGCCTGGGCTTTAGGAGAGGCTTCTTTCGTGGATGGCATCCATGCATACCATTCCTCTGCAGTGTACTCCATTTTGTGTCAAGGGAAATAGTCACCCCAGTTTGGCTTTCTACTTCTTTAGATAACTGCAGTGAACTCGCATGCCGATTTTCTTCAACCCTTCTCATCAGAAGATGCTCCTGTCGAGGTGTTAACTTTCGTGGACTACCTGGACATCTCTGTGAGATGGTTGCAGTTCCGTCTTTCTTAAATTTTTCTACCACTTTTGCTACAGTATTCTGACTGATAAATAAAGCTTTAGTGATCTTCTTGTAGCCTTCACCTTTGTGGTGTAAAGAAATTATTTTCTTTGGGGAATTCTGAAGAGACAAGTTGACCATCACTCTCCATCCAGCATCCAGTCTCTAAAAGCGGTCATTGTTGAAGAATGGAAAAAGATTGATGTTGCAAAGTGTTGCCAACTTGTTCATTCCATGCCTAGAAGACTTGGTGCTGTCATTAAAAATCATGGAGGCCATACAAAGTACTGGATATAGTAGTTTTTGTTGTGGGGTGTACTCATTTTTGCACCACTCTAAATTGAGTAAAACTGAAAAAATGTGTAATCTAAGTTATATTATTAACCTGACTTTCACGTTATAAGTTAAACAGATGTTATATTAAACTTTGTCTTATCAACATTTTAGAAATTTTTTGTGTTAATTGAGATATTGTTTAAAATGTTACTTTTCAAAGGGGGTGTACTCATTTACTCTGAGCACTGGATGTGTGTGTGTGTGTGTGTGTGTGTGTGTGTGTGTGTGTGTGTGTGTGTGTATTACCAGTCAAAAGTTTGGACACACCTTCTAATTCAGCATTTTTCTTTATTTTTATTAATTAAAAGACACTTCATGTCTTAAAGTAATGATGGATGTCATTGCTCTTTACTTAGTTGAGTGGTTCTTGACATAATATGGATTATTACAGCTGTGCAATAGTGCTATTTACTGTATTTTTATTCTTTACTATTTACTGTTTGGTCTCAAAAGCATTAAGAAGGCAAGAAATTGCACTAATTAGCTTTTGATGAGGCACACCTGTTAACTGAAAAGCATTCCAGGTGACTTCCTCATGAAGCTGGTTAAGATAATGCCAATAGTGTACAAACCGTCATCAAGGTAAACGCTGGCTACTTTGAAGAATCTAAAATATGAAGCATATTTTGTTTTTTTTTAACAGTTTTTTATTCACCACATAATTCCATTTATGTTCCAGATGTTATTTCATAGTTTTGATGTCTTCAGTAGTGTTCTACAATGTAGAAAATAGTCAAAACATAGAAAGAAAAAAAAACAAAACTTGAATGAATGAGTTGGGGTGTCCAAACTTTTGACTGATACCGTATCTATCAGCTGGATAAATCCTAAGGAATTCCCTGAATAGTCTGTCCTCATTTATTATTATGATTTACATAAAGATTAGATTTTATCAGCAGTTTATACAAAAAAAAAAATCCAGATAAATCCAAAAGCGTTCTTCCTCACAAGTGAACAGTATGCAAACATTTCTCACATGATTCCACTTAACAGCTTTACCAAATTCAATATTTATACTGAATAATGTGTGCTGACCACATGGTGGCCTCTGCCTGATCCTCAGGGGTCTGCTCTCTCCACTGGTCTGTGCTGAGCTCTTTAGCTATCACAGTGAATTAGTGTAAGATGCAATGTACCTTTAGGTCTGTGAGCCCTTTTAAGCCACTCTGAGGTCACATCCTCAGCTAAATATAAAACCTAACCTTTTGAACATTCGTTTTCACTTGCCAGGCCAGTGGCTTAGATAGCGCGCAACAGAAAGCATGCAGTTTCCAGACACTCTCTCGCTAATAGCACAGACGGGAGATGGACAAAAAGGAGGGAGGTGAAGAGACCAAGAGTAATACATAATGCTAAACTGTAACCTTGCAAATTATCATGCAAAATAATATCACAGTCAAAGTGTCGCAAGAAATTTGAGTCGTTTTCTCTTAAATTACAAGGCATTAGCAGCATTTTAGGTTTTTGAAAACAGTGAAGTAAATCATTTGTGTGTGTGTGTGTGTGTGTGTGTGTATGTATGTATTACAGGCAGGGAATGAAAGGCCACTAATCTACCGAGCCTCTCAGCCACTGGGCTCTTAACCTGGAAATGGACAGATGAAAGAGAAGGCGAGGCCTCTGAGAAGAGAGGAGGTAGGAGCACCTGTGACCCCACAGAACAGGGCACAGAGGAGCAGCCAGTAATAGGACAGGACAAGAGAAAAATGGAGGTAGTGCAGGGGGAGTAGAGTGTGTAGGGGGAGGGGGAAGAAATGTGGAAGAGCTGAGATGGCAAAATAACATAAAAAATAGTATAGAGTGTAGAACGCATGTAAGACTGAATGAGTGGGTGGGTGACAGACGGAGAGAGTGAGAGAAAGAGCAAGGCTCCTGCTAAAAACACTGAAGTGTCTAGGAACCTGCTGGCTTACAGTAATGCTCCCAACGCCACAGATTTCAACAAACCTTCACTCTCCTGAATAAAGCATTATGGGAGAATTGCACTTTGCAGAAATGACGGAGGGTGTGTCAGAAAGGTAACACAAGCACAAGGAGCTGAACAGAGGGGCTGAAGATTGTGGGGAGCCTGGTGAAGGGGTCTGTTCAAGGATCCATCCTGGTGGTCTCTGTGCTCAGAGCTCACCGCTGCCTTAGACAATGAGCACTAATTGGCCTGGCTGTTGGTGGTCCAGCTGGAGCTGCTGCATTGTTAGAGACCTCCCCTCTGGACACAGTGCTCTCGTGCTGTGAGGAAGACCAGAGAAAGAGAGAGAAGACAGATTAGAGTCTCAGTCTTAGAGGTCCTGAGTAATGGTGTAATAATACACAAAATTCAGTATATCTGTATATCGATATGATCCATTTTTTGATACAGCAAAATAAGCATTGCCTATACACAGTATGTCCATGTGACAATTTATTAAAACATTCAACATTATAAAAGTACAATCAGTGAAACTTCATAACGGCGCATTTTAAGAAGAAGAAGAAACCTTTATTTGTCACATGCACACTTCTAGCACAGTGAGATTCATCCTCTGCATTTAACCCATCTGAAGCAGTGAACACACGCGCACACAGGCCCAGAGCAGTGGGCAGCCATACTACAGCGCCTGGGGAGCAGTTAGGGGTTCGGGACCTTGCTCAAGGGCAGTTCAGCCCAAGGCCACCCCATGTTAACCTAAATGCATGTCTTTGAACTGTGGGGGAAACTGGAGCACCCGGAGGAAACCCACGCAGACATGAGAAGAACGTGCAAACTCCACACAAAAAGGCCCCCACCGGTGGCTGGGCTCAAACCCAGAACTTTCTTGCTGTGAGGCAACAGTGCTAACCACTACACCACCATGCCACCCACTTTTGCCTGATCACTTCAGCCCAGAGATTTTACTGAGTGTGTTTTGCTTTGTGTTTTCGTCTAGTTCTACTGACCTACACAACAGGCTCATGTTAGAGTATGTGGCCATGTTTATGGCATTAGTACCAGCGTATTATACACTTATTTGGCAGAGTACTGTAGCAGTAATGCACATTTGGTCCAACCCTCATTCACTGTCAGCACTGTAACTAACCAGGAAGCCAATGTGCTCTCATACGCATTTGGGACAATTTTCCAGGTCCTACTTGACGCTGACTGAAGCTATTACTGTTTTTTATAAGTTTATACATAAACACAATAATAATAATATGCTAGTGACTTGTCTTTTTATCCTAGAGGAATGGTATTTAGTGTTAAATAGCTTACTTTATTATTCAGCATGTTGATTGTATTGTTCAGTACCCAGACATGTTGAATTGAGAACGTCATCTCATCTCATCTCATCTCATCTCATCTCATCTCATCTCATCTCATCTCATCTCATCTCATCTCATCTCATCTCATTATCTCTAGCTGCTTTATCCTGTCCTACAGGGTCGCAGGCAAGCTGGATCCTATCCCAGCTGACTACGGGCGAAAGGCGGGGTACACCCTGGACAAGTCACCAGGTCATCACAGGGCTGACACATAGACACAGACAACCATTCACATTCACATTCACACCTACGGTCAATTTAGAGTCACCAGTTAATCTAACCTGCAAGTCTTTGGACTGTGGGGGAAACCGGAGCACCCGGAGGAAACCCATGCGGACATGGGGAGAACATGCAAACTCCGCACAGAAAGGCCCTCGCCGGTCATGGGGCTCAAACCCGGACCTTCTTGCTGTGAGGTGACAGTGCTAATCGAACGTGGTCTCAAATGCTAAAATATTTTATTGTTATTTCTGCTAATATGGTCTATAAATAGTATTCGTCCATCCATCCATTATCTATACTGCTTATCAATCAGGTTTACGGGGAAAACTAAAGCCAATCCCAGCTGACTTCAGGTGAGAGATGGGGTACACCCTAGGCAGGTTACCAATCTATCCAACAAGAATGAATAGCTATTTGCACTCACATTCACACCTATCAGCAATTCAAAGTAGCCAGTTGACCTAATCTGCATGTTTTTGGATTGTGGAAGGAAACCGGAGCACCCGGAGGAAACCCACACAGGCGCGAGAAGAACATGCAAACTCAGCACAGAAAGGCCCCAGTTAGCCATGAGATTCAAACTCAGAGCTTTCTTTCTGTGATGTGACAGTGCTAACCACTGCACCACTGTGTCGCCCCCTTTAAATATCAATTTCATATAAATTAGAATGTATATTAAAATTTCAATTTTTACATTTAATACATTGTACACTGGCATGCATAATGAAAGCTGTATCTTGGGCCTCACTTCTGGGCTTGGTTGGAGAAATCGATGTCGTCTGAAATTTTCATAAAATACTGACTCTGAGGGTGACCAGAACAGGTTTTCTCCACTAGGAGGTGGTAATTATGGCTGGTCCCATATGAGGTGAAGGCAGCATTACCACTGTTCAATGAGACTTCACATTAGACTCCAAGATCAGTCAGGTAGGAAATCTGAGTGTACACTGTTAACATGAATGCAGGGTGTGGCCTGCATTCTATACAGCTAGGCCTCATGCCCAATAGAGCTGCCCTTTCTGCTCACACACACATAAGCACACACCAGCACGGCAACCCCACGGGGGAGACATCTGTGCTTTTGCCGGGCCAGTTGCATGGAGTGTTAATTATGTATCAATGAGCCAAACGTACAACAGTGCACCCAGTATCAGATGAACACATTCATATGTAGTGGCATGGAGATTAAAGAAGTATTTACTGAGTATGGCATGTGGCATTAATAAGATAGAGAGACAAAGGTAACAAAAAATATTGAGAGACTTAATCTTAAGGAATACATAAATCAGCTTGAATTATGAGCTATGACTTCTACTGAGTTAATTCAAACTACTAAATCATTAATGTGGCAGAGAGTTTTTCTCTGTATTGTGTTCTGGATTTACCCAAGAGGTGTAAACTGTACATGCAAATTGAAAATGTGGCATTACATAAAAAAAGTTACAGAGGTCATTTTAGTACAACTCCATGCCAACATAAGGCACACCAAAAATACATTTGTGATGATAAAAGAGGTGCTGCCTATTCAGGTAGATAAATAAGATAATGTTTTGAAAAATGTAGTTCACAAGATGAAATATTACAGTTGCTATTGTCACTGGGGTGCAGCTGACAGTGCCAGCGGCCACAGCTGAGAATGCTGGGCTTCTGGGACCCGAGCAAAGAGGAAACAGTCCCAATTAGCCAGCACAGACAGGTCAGCCAAGCTCCTATCTCTCCCACCACTGCCTGACATCTGCATATGCTGCATGTCTTAAAATAAAGCACATGCACTAGAGAGTGAGACAGAATACAATGTCTTACACCTATATCATTACAGAAGAGGACAGTTAGCGAACCGTGTTTGAGAGAGAGAGAGAGAGAGAGAGAGAGAGAGAGAGAGAGAGAGGAATTATACATCATACTGCACAATTACAAGTCCATGTCCTCAACTATTAACTGTCACAATAGACCACTGTCAACATTAAAGCAGGTTGGTGCATTAGCAGGTCACGCAATGGCCACAGACCTCTTCAGAGGCAAAAAGGGGAAAGAAGGCAGAAAAGAGAACAGCACAGGTTAAGAGGAGGCAAAAGGAGAAATAATTCTAGAATCTTAGTAAATGGCAGTATGCTGGTCAATAAACGCATCTAATGAGATATTACTATGCACTCTCATGTCTCGTTAAGTACTTATAATGAAGCCTGTACATAATAAAGGGTCAGCTCAATTCCTAATCACAAATCTCCAGCCTACTACAGTACTGTGTTCTTGCTACATTCATTGAAAACACAGGTGAGAAGTTAAAAGCATGAACACTGCCTCTAGTGGCTAATATATATTCTACCCACATTCACTGGATATGAGCAATCGTGCACTCTGATTGGCTACTCTACTACTAGGATATCAGCTCGTATAGACCTCTTGCAGTCACGTGACCGAATCCCGGCTGGAATGTAAACAGCCGCCATCTTGTCGGTCAACAACACAGCTGAATATAACCGACGGACTACACGGCTCATTTTTCTAATGAACAGATAACTAGATATATGTCTAAAATAAATGACCTACAGATTAGTGACCCTTATCGATTACCGGACGTAGTTTTCACGACCGTGTCAGTGGATATTGAACTGCCAGAGGTGGAATACCCAGATGTGTATAATTACCTCATTAACTTTCCCTCGCTGTTCAGTGGTGAAGCACTGCGTGCTTATAAATCTCTGGACAGTTATCTTTACAGAAATTCAGGATTTGTCAGCCCCCCTCAGATGTGGCATCTTGTAAACAAGAAAATAACAATCCTCATTGGATGGGTAAGTCACTTAAGTATTGAGTACTAGTACTGATACTAGATATAGCAGTAGTATCTAGTATAGCACTGACCAGCCGATTATAGAATAGAATAGAATAGAATAGAATAGAATAAGGTAATTCCAGCTGTAATTCCAAATCGTCCGTCTTGTTTACCATGGGTCTGGCGTTGGAGAGGTAGAGGCTTGGCAGTGGAGGTTTGAGTGGCTGTTTTCTGAGCTTAGTCAACAGGCCGGCTCTGCAGCCTCGCTTTTGCTTCCTCTCCCGACGCCGCCTCCTTCGCCTGCCAGACCCGATAACAATCCACGGAGACCCCGTTGGTCTCGCTATCTCGTCCGGAATGTTGTGCATGCAATGGAAATCGCTACAAACCGTCATTTTCTGCTGGAAACCAATGTCCAGTAAGTCCATACGGTTGTAGTGGATATTGAAGTCCGGTACAGACGAACAACACGCAAAAATACACACAAAAAACATAATAAACGTGCACAGGTAGGGAGAGCTTGTAGCCGCAGCATCCCCATCATGTGCCGCCATATCCACTATTATGGTTGAATATTTTATATTATCAGTTAGATCAAGTATCAGTAGTCTATCATTATTACTGTATATATGGTATACCTGATAGCAGCAATCCATTTTGCACCCCTGTCAGGGTCCCGTGGCAGCCTACTGTCAAGTGTATGTGAGCATCATGGGTTTCCCACACTTGAAAGGGAAGGACTCGGACACAGGATTCCACTCGTCTTGTGTTTTATTGATTTTCAGTGGAGTTGACGTTGCAGTAGAATTGTATATAGTAGGGTTTTCCAGAAGAAAAGGTAGAAGTAGAAGCAGAAGTAGAAGTAGAAGGCGGAAATATGGCGTTTGACCGACAAGATGACATCTGTTTACAATCTGGATCAGCTGTGACGTCACATGCAAGTGGTCTATACCGTGAGCAGAGAAAAACAAAATGGCAGAGTGTGTTGCTGAACTAACTGAGGAAGAAATAAAAACTCTACTCAGAAACAAAACCCCCCAAAATAAAAAAGCAACAAAATATGGAATAAAGGTATTTCATGGTAAGAACGTATCTTGTTTTTTTTTTATTTTTCAAGAATTGTTATTGTAGCATTTTCACAAATTGCTACTGTCATTTCGCCGGTTTGCTTACATTCGAAGTGGAAATCATTTTGTCAGATGGTTTGTATAAAGATTTTATTTATCGAATTTGCAAAAAATAAAAATTCTCTGTTTCTCAAAATCCAGTGAATGTGGATATAATAAAACAATTATTCCACTCAATCTTTTTGTACATGGCTTATAGCCAACCCAGCGCTATGCACACGTGCACACACACACATTTAATATATATAAAGCTTTTGGTCCTGAAATTAGAAATTAGTTTTCAGTCAAGCGTTGTGCATCCTAATATGTGCTGTGGTTGAGAGAAGTCGTATGCTCTGTGCTAAATCTGCTGGTCCAGATGTATCAGTCTGCCAGACACAACAAAGGAAGCCTCTGACCTTTTGGTCTGACCCACATTTAACAGTGACCGTAAAGGATCAGGTTCCGGACAAAATAAGCCACCCTCCCCCAGCACCTCCACTCCAATCCCTTGCTACCTTTAAATTCTGGGCCATGGCCCTCAACAGATGTGCCTTTAGCATGTCTATATCGGCTGGTATGACAACCCAATGTGAGGCCGTACTGTTCATCTGAAAGTGTAGTGTTGCACAGAGAGAATTGGAGAAAATGATAAATAAGTCATGACAATAAATCTGGGCAAAGACATACATACCATGTATACACCTCATTCACAATGGAACTTTTGAGCCATGTATTTCCTTATCTTTATTATTCACTCATCTCAAGTGTAATTCTGTCCTCTTCTTTAACAAACACTATCTCTTATTCTCTCAGTCCTCTTGTGGGCTGTCCTGAGAGAACCCCTATTACGCGGCCTTGTCGCTCCTCTCATGCAGAAACTCAACTCAGACTTTGTTTGATTATTCAAAAAGTCATCCTCAGGTCAAGGCAGTCTGGGTAAAAAAAAGACAGAGGAGGTATTTCATACATTATTTCCTCTCAATCTCTGTTTCTTCCTCTTCTGTCTTCAATCCTTCATCTGTCCCTCCTCTCCCACACTTCCACGTGTGCTTCTGTTTTGAAAATGCAGGTAAATACAGTTTTCTTGTCATACTGCACTTGTCGTTGTATTGGCATGTAGCTGTGTCACATTGTGCATAAAACTATAGATATAATTTACTCTAGATAAGGGATGGTGGGGTTTCAGCATGATTGTCCTTCAGGTTGAATGGCAGTGCTTGCGCTTTCTGTTCACTGGAGCTATCACACACACACACATTTCCTCTCTCTCTCTCTCTAGAGGTATAACACAAGGACACAATCTGTATGTGGATCTGTTTCCACATAATACAGATATCCGTATCTGTATTCATATTTAAACCCAAAGTGGGTGTGGTGGTGTGGTCTTAAGCTTTTTGTTTTTCAACCTCTTACTGTGATCTTGCAGTTATTAAGAATGAATGAATGCTAGATGTAGTCTTTCTTTGTCTGCAGGCTTCATATCTGGTGGGCGGCATGGTGGTGTAGTGGTTAGCACTGTCGCCTCACAGCAAAATGGTTCTGGGTTTGAGCCCAGCGGCCTTTCTGTGTGGATTTGGCATGTTCTCCCTGTGTCTACGTAGGTTTTCTCCGGGCGCTCCGGTTTCCCCTACAGTCCAAAGACATGCAGTTAGGTTAACATGGGGCAGCCATGGCCTGAAAGTTGGGCTGAAGTGCCCTTGAGCAAGGCACCTAGCCCCCAACTGTTCCCTGGGCGCTGTAGTATAGCTGCCCACTGCTCTGGGTATGCGTGTGTGCTCATTACTCACTTGTGTAATGTGATAATGTGTCATTCTGTGCTTTCCATTTCCAGTTGAGAGTACACCGTGTGTGTTTTGGCTGCTGCTTCTCACCAGAGCTTTTAATTTTTCTTTTTTTTTTCTTTTGTTTTTCTTTTTTGTGTTTGTGTAGTTTGATGTTTGCTTTTTGTTTGAATGTTTTGTCCGCCAGTTGTGGCATAGCGCCGGACCCAGTTTTGGCGTTGGTTCCCTTCAGGCCTTGGTGTGCTGTGGGTAATGCCTGTGCTCCTCACTGTGGACTGCAATGAGCTTGTTGCTCTTTTTAACATCGGGGTTGTCCAGTGCTCTGTGTGGCGGTGCTTTTGTGCTTGGTGTGGTGCTCCGAGCGATGTTACCCAGTGGCGTCGCATTGGCTGTGCAGGTGGTTTGGGACATACCACCTTTGCCACCTCTGCCACAGCATTGCAGTGGCTGTGCAGGCGGTGTGGGATTTATCTTCTTGTGCCTGGTAGGAGTGTGGTAGCTACGCCATTGGAATTATATCCTGACCCTCTTTTGGTGGGCCTTTTTTTCCCTTTCCCTAACTGTAAAGTAATCTTGGCTGTGAGAAAGGCGCTATATAAATTGAACTGATTATTATTATTGTGTGTGCACTGTGTGGTGGTGCTTTTGTGCTCACTTTATGGATCCATGGCGTAATGTTGCCCAGCAGCATTGCAGTGGCTGTGCAGGCGGTGTGGGATTTATCTTCGTGTGCCTGGTAGGAGTGTGGTAGCTACGCCATTGGAATTATATCCTGACCCTCTTTTGGTGGGCCTTTTTTTCCCTTTCCCTAACTGTAAAGTAATCTTGGCTGTGAGAAAGGCGCTATATAAATTGAACTGATTATTATTATTGTGTGTGCATATGTGTGTTCACTGCTTCAGCTGGGTTAAATGAAGAGGAGGAATTTCATTGTGCTTGAGTGTGCATGTGATAAATAAAGGCTTCTTGTCTTCTTGTCTATATCTGTGAAGCCTCCAGACCAACCCCATGAACCTTCCTGCAAAACAATACATAAACAGTGCGCCTTCTATTTGTATCTGAATAATATATTCATATCTGGTTACACCCGTAATACATACAGTACATGCATTTACATTTACTCATTTGACACTTTTATCCAAAGCAACTTTTAATTGAGCTGAACAGATGAAGGTTATGGGCTTTGCTCAAGGGCCAAACAGTGACAGCTTGGCAGTGCTAGGATTTAAACACACACACACACACACACACACACACACACACACACACACACACACACACACACACACTCTCTCTCTCTCTCTCTGCCACTCTTTCCCACAGGGTAGTCTGATGAAAGCCAGCGCTGTGTTTGATATGTACACCAGTTTCCCTGCTCCCACACATAACCTTTGGACCTGACCGTGACCTGGGTAGCCAGTACTGGGTCGCGCTAGGCCATGTCTCCTTCCTCTTTCAAGTGCATCTGCTTAATTACAGAACAAGGAGGGGGTTAGTGAATGAAAAGGTCGAGTTCACATAGACACACACAGTAAAGAATGCTTTCTCAGTCACTCTCTTTTTTCGCCTTCTCTCTCTCTCTCTCTCTCTCTCTCTCTCTCTCTCTGATGTTGTAGAGGTCCCAAGCTCATGTCACTTTATTATTGCTAATACAGCAGTAAAGTCCAGTGTAGGATTTCAGCTTCATATGACAGAGAGACACTAATCAAAGCATTTACTGTATGTCACACTAAATAGTGAAACATCATGAATTTACATAAAGGAGATCAGAACATACTTAAATCCAGCCCTCACCTTGACCATTTGTTCCAAACAGTTCCTACAAAGTGTTTATTTTATAAACCATTTCTTATTTTTAGACCTGCACAGAAACTTAATCTCCACATCAGGATCTTCATCAACTCGTATAATACAGACGTACGTTACATTTTCAATTATACTCTATAGCAAATTAATTAGATGGAGTAATTAAATCTGAGATGTATGCCACATTGCAATCATCACACCTGGGAACTTTTGCAAAATTTCTAACATATCTATTTGAAGAATATTCATATGAAAAGCCACCAGAGTAATCCAGGTTAAATGGATCTCTCAAAGGTATGGCTGCAAGTGGTCCACTAGGGATTGGAGGCTTGAAGTCTGAGCTTCCTCTCTGCTGTTGGTGTTTGATTTAGTGCTGCTCCAGACGGTGGCAGTGAGGCGATGTGCTCAGTGACAGACTTTTCTGAGAAGCTGGATCCTTTCAGCCTCCCTAGCGAGCTCCAGTCTGGGGAGACGCTCTCTGATTACGCACTGTGAGACACACAATGCTACCACTCACTGGAGTCTCGGACTGGGAGAGACAACAGCGATGGTGTATTTGTCCAAAAAATGTAGTGTACTCAAAACTGTGTTCCTTCTCTTGTTAGTGCTTCTCCTATTACAGGACAGGGAAAAAGGTTTTACCAGTTTTAGCCCAAATAGAAATACCACACATTCTGCATATCACTGTACCCATCCATTATCTATACCACTTATCCATCAGGGTCATGGGAAAAGCTGGGGCCAATCACAGCTGACTTCAGGTGAGAGGTGGGATACACCCTGGGCAGTTCACCAATCTCTCTCAGGGCTAAAACAGAGATGAAAAATCATTCATACTCACACCAATGGGCAATTTAGAGTAAACCCACATATCTTTGGACTGTCTGAGGAAACCGGAGCAAACCCACACAAACACGGAAAACATGCAAACTTCAAGCAGAAAGGACCCAGTGACCCATTAGGTTCAAACCCAGAACCTCCTTACTCTGAGGCAACGGTGCTAACTACTGCATCACCATGCTGCCCCAAATCACTATATAATAATATTAAAATAAAAGGTAAAACTACCTCTGGTATTTCTTCTCTGCGAGTAAAATATTTTATTTAAATATGAGTGCTAGACTGTAAAAGTTAAATATAACTGTAGGTAGCTTTTATGCCAGGAATCACACATGACTGTCCATGCTGTTTTAGGAAAATATATCTGATGATATCTGACAAGAACCAGAGAGCTATTACCACCCTAGCATTAATTATTTTCTAATATCAGCAAGTCCCAAACTGTGTTATTATTCTTCTAGAACATAACTACATTAATGCTAACATTTTGTTTTTTTTATTAAATAATGTCACATCATACATTTTATCCATATACTAGTGCATCTCAAACAATCAGAATATCATGAAAAACTTCTTTTTTTTGGTAATTTAATTCAAAAAGGTAAACTTTCATATATTCTACAACCCCGATTACAAAAAAGTTGGGACAAAGTACAAATTGTAAATAAAAATGGAATGCAATGATGTGGAAGTTTCAAAATTCCATATTTTATTCAGAATAGAACATAGATGACATATCAAATGTTTAAACTGAGAAAATGTATCATTTAAAGAGAAAAATGAGGGGATTTTAAATTTCATGACAATAACACATCTCAAAAAAGTTGGGACAAGGCCATATTTACCACTGTGAGACATCCCCTTTTCTCTTTACAACAGTCTGAAAATGTCTGGGGACTGAGGAGACAAGTTGCTCAAGTTTAGGGATAGGAATGTGTGGCAGCGGGGGCGTGGTCAGGCGTCGGTCTGTGACAGGAGGGTGGAGTCAGGGAAGGTAAGTGGCAGAATCACTACACCTGACTGCAATTAACCTGTGTTTGTGTGTGTCTTCCCAGTGACCACGCCCTATTTAGGGAAGGAGAGCGGAGAGCAGGGGAGCTCATCGCCGAACGAGACGCTAGTCTGTGTCTCTAGTATACGAATAAACGTTGTTAGACTGAAAAGTTTGGCAATAAAAAAGCATATACGAACCTGATCTCTGTCCTGCCATCCTCTGTGCTCCACCCACGCCTATCGAACTGCTACAGTGGTGCTGAAACCCGGGATTCAGAGTGGAGCACCAGCCGATCACCCCCATGGAGTCCTCCCTGTTCACTGACCTGGTCCACACCCTCACCACGGCCCAGCAAAGCCAGCACCAGGCACTCGTCACCCTCCAGAAGGAACAAGAGCGACGCTTCGAGGCCCTGGTGCTGGCCCAGCAGGAAGACCGAGAGGCATTCCGGCACCTCCTCACGTCAGCGGGGTCCACCAGCGCTCCGGCCGCGGGCCCGTCTCCCCTCACCGTCACCAAGATGGGTCCGCAGGACGACCCCGAGGCTTTCATCACGCTATTCGAACAAGTCACAGAAGCCTCGGGGTGGCCGATGGAGCAGCGCGCGGTGCGCCTCCTCCCCCTCCTAACGGGAGAGGAACAGTTGGCCGCGCTACAGCTCCCCGCCGACCGCCGGCTGGCCTACGCGGACCTCCGCCGGGCCATCCTCCAGCGCGTGGGGCGCACTCCAGAGCAACAGCGCCAGCGCTTCCGCGCTTTGCGCTTGGAGGAAGTCGGCCAGCCGTTCGCGTTTGGCCGGCAGCTCCGGGGCGCCTGCTGGCAGTGGTTGAGGGCCGACAACCGCGACGCCGAGGGGATCATCGACCAGGTGGTGCTGGAACAATTCATCGCTCGCTTACCAGCAGGAACCGCGGAGTGGGTCTAGTGCCACCACCCGGCGTCGCTGGATCGGGCAGTCGAGCTGGCGGAGGACCATTTGGCGGCTGTTCCGGCAGCAAGACAGCAAACGGCGTCTTCTCTTCTCTCCTCTTCTCTCTCTCCCCCTCCTCCTGTGTCCCGTCCCCGCCCCATTCCCCCACCGTGGAGGCGGGGGCCGGCACCACCCCAGCCGGCCTGCCGCACCCACGGTGCCCTCCCGTTTCTCCCTTCTGTGTCTGTCTCTCCCCACCCTCAGGTGAGTGAGCCCCAGAACACCAGTGCAGAGGGAAAGCCCGGGCTGGTTTGCTGGCGCTGCGGGGAGCCGGGCCACCTTCAACAGCAGTGCACGGCGATGGAAGTGGGCGTGGTGGTTCGGATCCCCGACGCACCAGAGGCCGCTCTCGATTGGGCCGGAGCGTATCGCATACCGGTGAGTATCCAAGGGGCTACATGTCAGGCGTTGGTGGATTCTGGTTGTAATCAGACCTCAATTCACCAAAGCCTGGTGCAAAACGAGGCATTGGGGGGAGCACAGGGGGTGAAGGTGTTGTGTGTGCATGGGGACATTCACAGCTACCCTTTGGTGTTGGTCCACATTTTTTTGAGAGGGGAAAAAGTTATAGTGAAGGTGGCGGTTAATCCTCGCCTTACCCACTCTTTAATTTTGGGGACTGATTGGCCGGGATTTCGGGATTTGATGACACACTTAGTCAAGAGTGGGTCCTGCCATTTAACGGGGGGAGGTCCCGGTGTCGCTTTGGCGGGAGCAGCTGTCGCAGAGCCGTCTACATCATCTCCGCATCAGAGTGAGGAGCCGCCGGCCCCTCCTCTCTCTCTTGGAGAATCCCTCGCCAATTTCCCATTAGAGCAGTCACGAGACGAGACTCTGCGACATGCGTTTGACCAAGTGAGAGTAATCGATGGTCAAACGCTCCAGCCTAACGCCACCCCGTCCTTCCCCTGCTTCGCGATTATGAAGGATAGGTTATACCGAGTGACGCAGGACACTCAGACTAAAGAGCGAGTCACGCAACTTTTAATTCCAAAGAGCCGCCGGGAATTGGTATTCCAGGCGGCTCATTTTAATCCCATGGCTGGACACTTAGGGCAGGATAAGACACTAGCCCAAATAATGGCCCGATTCTATTGGCCGGGGATTCACGGTGATGTTCGTAGGTGGTGTACGGCATGCCGCGAATGCCAGTTAGTAAATCCGGCGGCCATTCCAAAAGCGCCTTTGCGCCCCCTCCCATTAATCGAGACCCCGTTTGAGAGAATTGGGATGGATCTCGTCGGGCCATTAGATCGGTCAGCACGAGGGTACCGCTTTATATTAGTTCTGGTGGACTATGCAACGCGATACCCGGAAGCAGTGCCTCTGCGCAATATCTCAGCATGCAGTATTGCGGAGGCACTCTTCCGCGTTATCTCCGGAGTTGGAATCCCGAAAGAGATTCTGACTGATCAAGGCACCACATTTATGTCACGGACACTGCGCCAACTGTATGGGTTATTGGGGATTAAGCCGATCCGCACCAGCGTGTATCATCCACAAACGAATGGTTTAGTGGAACGGTTCAATCGCACCCTCAAAAATATCATTAAAAAATTCGTAAGTGAGGACGCACGTAATTGGGATCAGTGGCTTGAGCCCTTGTTGTTCTCAGTGCGAGAGGTCCCCCAAGCCTCCACGGGGTTCTCCCCGTTCTAATTATTATATGGGCATAAGCCGCGCGGCATCCTAGATGTGCTGCGGGAAAATTGGGAGGAGGGACCTTCACAAAGTAAGAACGAAATTCAATACGTTATGGACCTGCGCGCAAAACTCCACACGCTCACCCACCTAACGCAGGAGAATTTGCGGCAGGCCCAAGAACGGCAAGCCTGCCTGTACAACAAGGGTACGCGCCTTAGGGAGTTCACACAGGGAGATAAAGTACTCGTACTGTTGCCCACATTGAGCTCCAAATTGATCGCCAAGTGGCAAGGGCCCTTTGAGGTCACACAGCTAGTCGGGGACTTCGACTATGAGGTGAGGTGAATGGACAGGGGTGGGGCACTACAAATTTACCACCTCAACCTGCTTAACCTCTGGAATGAGGAGGTCCCCATGGTGTTGGTTTCGGTGGTTCTGGAGAAGGCGGAGCTGGGGCCGGAGGTTCAAAAGGGGGCATTGGCATCGCGCACCTCTCCGGTCCCCTGTGGAGACCACCTCTCCCCGACCCAACTCACGGAGGTCGCCCAGTTGCAGACCGAGTTTTCGGATGTGTTCTCGCCCCTGCCCGGTCGCACTAACCTCATAGAGCACCACATAGAGATGCCCCCGGGGGTAGTAGTGTGTAGCCGCCCTTACAGGCTACCCGAACACAAAAAAAGGTGGTTCGGGAAGAACTTGAGACCATGCTCGAAATGGGCATCGTCGAGGAGTCCCACAGTGACTGGAGCAGCCCGGTGGTCTTGGTACCCAAGGCCGACGGGTCGGTCCGGTTCTGTGTGGACTATAGAAAAGTCAATGCGGTGTCTAAATTCGGTGCGTACCCGATGCCTCGTATTGATGAGTTGCTCGATCGACTCGGATTTGATGAAGGGATATTGGCAGATGCCCTTGACTCCACTATCCCGAGAAAAAATGGCCTTTTCCACACCGTTTGGTTTACACCAATTCGTCACCCTTCCATTTGGGCTGTTTGGGGCGCCCGCTACGTTTCAGCGGCTGATGGACAGAGTCCTCCGCCCTCACGCCACTTATGCGGCCGCCTATTTAGATGATATCATCATCTCTAGTAATGACTGGCAGAGGCACCTCGAACATCTGAGGGCCGTCCTTAGGTCGCTGAGACGAGCGGGGCTCACAGCCAACCCAAAGAAGTGTGCGATTGGGCGGGTTTAAGTACGGTATCTGGGCTTCCACTTGGGCAATGGGCAGGTGCATCCCCAAATTAATAAGACTGGGGCTGGTTGGCTATTACCGTAGGTTCATACCTAATTATTCGGACGTCACCAGCCCGCTGACTGATCTCACTAAAAAGGGGGCACCAGATCTGGTCCAGTGGACGGAGCAATGCCAGCGGGCTTTTTCTGAGGTGAAGGCTGCACTGTGTGGGGGGCCACTTTTATACTCCCCTGACTTTTCTCTCCCCTTTGTGTTGCAGACTTATGCGTCGGACAGAGGGCTGGGGGCGGTTTTGTCCCAGGACGTGGAGGGGGAGGACCGCCCCGTCCTGTACATTAGCAGGAAGCTGTCAGTGCATGAGGGGCGCTACAGCACGATCAAGAAAGAGTGTCCGGCGATCAAGTGGGCGGTCCTTGCCCTCCGTTACTACCTGCTGGGGCGCACTTTCACCCTCTGTTCAGACCACGCATCCCTCCAGTGGCTCCACCGCATGAAAGATGCCAACGCGCGGATCACCCGTTGGTATCTGGCACTCCAACCCTTCAATTTTAAGGGGGTCCACAGGCTGGGGGCGCAGATGGTCATGGCGGACTTCCTCTCCCGTCAAAGGGGGGGGGAGTCGGCTGCAGGCCAGATGGCCACCCGGCCTGAGTCGGGCGATGGGGGTATGTGGCAGCGGGGGCGTGGTCAGGCTCCGGTCTGTGACAGGAGGGCGGAGTCAGGGAAGGTAAGTGGCAGAATCACTACACCTGACTGCAATTAACCTGTGTTTGTGTGTGTCTTCCTAGTGACCGCGCCCTATTTAGGGAAGGAGAGCGGAGAGCTGGGGAGCTCATCGCCAAACGAGATGCGAGGCTGTGTCTCTAGTATATGAATAAACATTGTTAGACTGAAAAGTTTGGCAATAAAAAAGCATATACGAACCTGATCTCTGTCCTGCCGTCCTCTGTGCTCCACCCACGCCTATCGAACCACTACAGAATGTTAACCCATTCTTGTCTAATGTAGGATTCTAGTCGCTCAACTCTTTTTTTTTGTCGTATCTTCCATTTTATGATGCACCAAATGTTTTCTATGGGTGAAAGATCTGGACTGCAGGCTGGCCAGTTCAGTACCCGGACCCTTCTTCTATGCAGCCATGATGCTGTAATTGATGCAGTATGTGGTTTGGCATTGTCATGTTGGAAAATGCAAGGTCTTCCCTGAAAGAGACGCCATCTGGATGGGAGCATATGTTGCTCTAGAACCTGGATATACCTTTCAGCATTGATGGTGTCTTTCCAGATGTGTAAGCTGCCCATGCCACACGCACTAATGCAACCCCATACCATCAGAGATGCAGGCTTCTGAACTGAGCGCTGATAACAACTTGGGTCATCCTTCTCCTCTTTAGTCCGAATGACACGGCGTCCCTGATTTCCATAAAGACTTCACATTTTGATTCGTCTGACCACAGAACAGTTTTCCACTTTGCCACAGTCCATTTTAAATGAGCCTTTGCCCAGAGAAGATGTCTGCGCTTCTGGAGCATGTTTAGATATGGCTTCTTCTTTGAACTATAGAGTTTTAGATGGCAACGGTGGATGGCACAGTGAATTGTGTTCACAGATAATGTTCTCTGGAAATATTCCTGAGCCCATTTTGTGATTTCCAATACAGAAGCATGCCTGTATGTGATGCAGTGCCGTCTAAGGGCCCAAAGATCACGGGCACCCAGTATGGTTTTCCGGCCTTGACCCTTATGCACAGAGATTCTTTCAGATTCTCTGAATCTTTTGATGACATTATGCACTGTAGATGATATGTTCAAAATCTTTGCAATTTTACACTGTCGAACTCCTTTCTGATATTGCTCCACTATTTGTCGGCGCAGAATTAGGGGGATTGGTGATCCTCTTCCCATCTTTATTTCTGAGAGCCGCTGCCACTCCAAGATGCTCTTTTTATACCCAGTCATGTTAATGACCTATGGCCAGATTGACCTAATGAGTCGCAATTTGGTCCTCCAGCTGTTCCTTTTTTGTACCTTTAACTTTTCCTGCCTCTTATTGCCCCTGTCCCAACATTTTACCTCCGCCAAGGAGGTTATGTTTTCGGCAGCGTTGGTTTGTTTGTTTGTTGGTTTGTCTTTTAGCAACATTACGGAAAAAGTTATGAACGGATTGCTCTGAAATTTTTTCCAGAGGTGTGACTAGGCACAAGTAACAATCCATTAAATTTTGGTTGTGATCCGGATCACCGTCTGGATCCCGGAATTTTTTAAAGGATTCTTGGTGGAGGTCTGCGCTCTCCGAGTGTTTGTCTAGTTTGAGATGTGTTGCTGTCATGAAATTTCAAATGAGCCAATATTTGGCATGAAATTTCAAATTGTCTCACTTTTGACATTTGATATGTTGTCTATGTTCTATTGTGAATACAATATCAGATTTTGAGATTTGTAAATTATTGCATTCCGTTTTTATTTACAATTTGTGCTTTGTCCCAACTTTTTTGGAATCGGGGTTGTATATTCAGTACATGTAAAGTGAAATATTTCAAGCCTTTTTTATTTTAATTTTGATGATTATGGCATATAGCACATGAAAATCAGAAATCCAGTATCTCACTGTAACAGTTCCTGATGTGGGTGGAGCACAAAAGCACGGCAGGCGAGAGTTGATGTTTACACACACTCTTTATTGAACTTTTCAGCTTTCTTTCTTTCTTTCACTCACTCACTCACACATGCATTGTGGTCGGTGAGAGACCCCTTTTCTCTGCTCTCTCTCCTTTTATGCTCCATCCCTGTAACAAACAAACACACACACACACAATAATTGACAGCAGGTGGAATGACTTAGCCACTTACCTTCCCCAACCCCGCCCTCCATTCACAGACTGCTGCTTGGCCACGCCCCCGCTGCCACATACCCCCACCGCCCAACTCAGGCCGAGGAGCCGTCCGGCCTGAAGCTGACTCCCCCCCCGATGGGACAGGAAGTCTGCCACCACCATCTGTGCCCCCAGCCTGTGGATCACCTCGAAATTAAATGGCTGGAGGGCGAGATACCAACGGGTGATCCACGCATTGGCATCCTTCATGCGGTGGGGCTACTGGAGGGGCGCGTGGTCCGAACAGAGAGTGAAAGGGTGCCCCAGCAGGTAGTATCGGAGAGTGAGGACTGCCCACTTGATGGCAAGACACTTCTTCTCAATTGTGCTGTACTTGCTTTCGCGCATCGACAGTTTCCGGCTGATGTACAGCATAGGGCACTCCTTGTCCTCCACCTCCTGGGACAAAACAGCCCCCAGCCCTCTGTCCAATGCATCAGTCTGCAAAATAAAGTGGAGAGAGAAGTCAGGGGAGTGTAAAAGTGGCCCCCCACACAGTGCAGCTTTTACCTCAGAGAAGGCCTGTTGGCAATGCTCCATCCACTGGACCGGATCTGGAGCCCCCTTTTAGTAAGATCGGTTAGTGGACTGGTGACATCTGAATAATTAGGTAGAAACCTATGATAATAGCCAGCCAGCCCCAAGAACCGTCTCACCTCCTTTTTGGTCTTGGGCCTCGGACAGGCCGCAATCACTGCAGTCTTGTTAATTTAGGGATGCACCTGCCCATGGCCCAAGTGGAACCCCAGATACTGTACTTCCACCCGCCCAATCGCACACTTTTTGGGTTAGCCGTGAGGCCTGCTTGCCTCAGCGACTTTAGAACGGCCCTCAGGTGTTCCAAGTGACGCGGCTAATTATGACTGTAGATTATTATGTCGTCTAGATAGGCGGCCGCATAGGCAGCGTGAGGGCAGAGGACCCTGTCCATAAGCCGCTGGAATGTAGCGGGCACCCCAAACAAACCAAAAGTGAGCGTGACAAATTGGTGTAAACCAAACATTGTGGAAAAGGCCGTTTTCTCTCGGGATAGAGGAGTCAAGGGGATCTGCTAATATCCCTGTGTTAGATCCAGTGTCAAATAAAAGTGAGCAGCGCCTAACCAATCAAGCAACTCATCAATGCGAGGCATTGGGTATGTGTCAAATTTAGACACCGCGTTGACCTTTCTATAGTCCACACAGAACCAGACTGACCCATCGGTCTTGGGAACCAGGACCACTGGGTTGCTCCAGTCATTGTGGGACTCCTCGATTATGCCCATTTCGAGCATAGCCTTGAGTTCGTCCCAAACCACATTTTTCTTGTGTTTGGGCAAGCGGTAAGGGCAGCTATGCACTACCATCCCCGGGGGTGTTTTGATGTGGTGTTCTATGAGGTGAGTACAGTCAGGAAGGGGTGAGAACACATTGGAAAATTCCTTTTGCAACTTGGCTATCTCCATGAGTTGGGCCAGTGAGAGGTGGTCTCCACAAGGGACCGGAGTGGTCCGAGATGTTATCTTTTTCACCTCTGGCCCCAGCTCCACCCTCTCCAGGACTACCGATGCCAATGCCACAGGGACCCCCTCATTCCAGCATTTTAAAAGATTGAGGTGGTAGATTTGCAGCGCCCTGCCCTTATCCGTTCACCTCACTTCATAGTTGACGTCCCCGACTCGCTATGTGACCTCGAAGGGCCCTTGCCACTTGGCAACTAATTTGGAGCTCAACGTGGGCAATAATACGAGCACTTTGTCTCCCGGTGTGAACTCTCTAAGGTGCGTGCCCCTGTCATACAGCCGGCTTTGACGTTCTTGTGCCTGCCGCAAATTCTCCTAGGTTAAGTGTATGAGGGTGTGGAGTTTGGCACGCAGGTCAAGAACATACTGGATTTTGTTTTTACTAGGTGAAGTTCCCTCCTCCCAATTTTCCCATAGCACGTCCAGAATGCCACGCGACTTATGCCCATATAATAATTCAAATGGAGAAAACCCCGTGGAGGCTTGGAGGACCTCTTGTACTGCAAATAACAGGGGCTCGAGACACTTATCCCAATTACATGCATCTTCACTTACGAATTTCCGGATTATATTCTTGAGTGTTTGGTTAAATCGCTCTACTAAGCCATCCATTTGTGGGTGATAGACACTGGTGCGGATAGAATTAATCCCCAGTAACCTATACAGTTCACGCAGTGTGCGTGACATAAATGAGGTGCCTTGGTCTGTCAGGATTTCTTTCGGAATCCCGACCCGGGAGATAAAGTGGAAGAGCACTTCCACAATACTGCGTGCTGAGATATTGCGGAGAGGCACTGCTTCCGGATATTACATTGCATTGTCCACCAGTACTAAAATAAAGTGATATCCCTGTGCTGACCGATCTAATGGCCCGATGAGATCCATCCCAATTCGCTCAAACGGGGTCTCAATTAGAGGGAGAGGGTGCAACGGTGCTTTTGGAGTGGCCGCGGGATTTACTAATTGCCAATCACAGCATGCCGCACACCACTGACGGACATCCTCACGAATCCCTGGCCAATAGAACTGGGCCATTATTCAGGCTAGTGTTTTATCCTCCCCTAAGTGTCCAGCCATGGGATTAAAGTGAGCCCCATGGAATACAAGTTCCCTACGGCTCTTTGGGATTAACAACTGGGTTATTCGTTCATTAGTTTGAGTGTCCTGCGTCACTCGGTACAATCTATCTTTAATAATAGTAAAATAAGGGAAGGTCAGTGCTGTGCTTGGCTGAAGAGTTTGACCATCTCACTTGGTCAAACGCATGCCGCAGAGTCTTGTCTCGCAACTGCTCTAACGGGAAATCCCCAAGGGAATCCCCGAGAGAGGGAGGAGGAGCAGGCTGCTCCTCGCTCTGATGTGGTGCTGATGTAGACGGCTCTGTGACAGCTTCTCCAGTCAATGCCACACTGGGATCTTCCCGTGACCTACTAGTGCAGGACCCACTATCTCATCTCATCTCATCTCATCTCATCTCATTATCTCTAGCCGCTTTATCCTGTTCTACAGGGTCGCAGGCAAGCTGGAGCCTATCCCAGCTGACTACAGGCAAAAGGCAGGGTACACCCTGGACAAGTCGCCAGGTCATCACAGGGCTGACACATAGACACAGACAACCATTCACACTCACATTCACACCTACGGTCAATTTAGAGTCACCAGTTAACCTAACCTGCATGTCTTTGGACTGTGGGGGAAACCAGAGCACCCGGAGGAAACCCACGTGGACACGAGGAGAACATGCAAACTCCGCACAGAAAGGCCCTTGCCGGCCACGGGGCTCAAACCCGGACCTTCTTGCTGTGAGGCGACAGCGCTAACCACTACACCACCGTCAGGACCCACTACATGTTAAATATTTCATCAGTTTTTTAAACCCTGGCCAATCAGTACCCAGAATCAACTAGTGGGTGAGACAAGGACTAACAGCCACCTTTATTCTATGTATTTGGCCCCGGAATAGAATATGGACAGACACTAGAGGGTAATGGTGAACATCCCTGTGCACACACAACACTTTCACCGCTTGTGCTCCCCCCAATGTCTCACCTTGCACCAGGCGTTGGTGAATTGAGGTCTGATTACAACTGGAATTCACCAAAGCGTGATATGTATCCCCTTGAATATTCACCAGTATGCAATATGTTCCGGCCCAATCAGGGGCGGTTTCTGGTGCGTTGGGGATCCGGATTAAAGCACCAGCATCCCTTGCGGAGCTCTGACTCTGGAGATGCTCCGATTCCCTACCGTGCCAGCACACCGGCCCAGGCTTTCCCTCTGCACTGGTGTTATGGGTGTCACTCACCTGAGGGGGAGACAACACAGACACAGAAGAGGGAGATGGGAGGATACCATGGGTGCGACGGGGCGGCTGGGGAGGAGCCAGACGCCGCCTCCATGGCAGGGGAACGGGGTGGAGAGGGGGACAAGAGACGGGGGAAGAGAGAGAGAGAGAGAAGAGAAGCGAGGGGAGACACCTAGTCTCCCTGCTGTCAGAGCTGCCTCCAGATGGTCCTCCGCCAGCTCGATGGCTCGTTCCAGCGACGCCGGGCGGTGACACTGGACCCATTCCGCCGTTCCTTCCGGAAGTTGACAGATAAACTGTTCCAGTGCCACCAGATTGACAATCTCATCGGTGTCGCAGTCTTTCACCCTCAGCCACTGCTGGCAGGCGTCCCGGAGTTGCCAAATGCAAATGGCTGGCCGACCTCCTCCAATGCCAGCATCCAGAAGCGCTGGCGATATTGCTCTGGGGAGCGGCCGAGCCGCTGCAGGATGGCCTTCCTCAGGTCAGCATAGACAAGTTGGCTGTCAGCAGGGAGCTGCTGTGCTGCAAGCTGTGCCTCGCCAGTCAAGAGCAGGAGGAGGCGCGCTGAGCGCTTCTCCAGCGGCCACCCCTATGCCTTGGCTGCTTGCTCAAAGAGAGCAAGGAACGCTTCCGGATCGTCCTGCGGTCCCATCTTTGTGAGGGTGGCAGCAGCAGTGGCTGTCACCTCTGCTGACGCAAGCAGGTGCCAGAACGCCTGGCGAACTTCCTGCTGGGCCAGGCTCAAGGCTTCGAAGCGTTGCTCCTGTTCCTTTCGGAGGGTGATCAGCACTTGATGCTGGTTCTGCTGGGCAGTAGTGAGGGCAAGGATGAGCTCTTCAAATGGGGAGGACTCCATGGGGTGGTTCCCTTCTGTCCATCCGGGTCATGGCACTACTGTAACAGTTCCTGATGTGGGTGGAGCACAAAAGCACGGCAGGCGAGAGTTGATGTTTACACACGCTCTTTATTGAGCTTTTCAGCTTTCTTTCTTTCTTTCTTTCTTTCTTTCTTTCTTTCTTTCTTTCTTTCTTTCTTTCTTTCACTCACTCACTCACTCACTCACACATGTGTTGTGGTCAGGGAGAGACCCCTTTTCTCTGCTCTCTCTCGTTTTATGCTCCATCCCTGTACACACACACACACACACACACACACACACACACACACACACACACACACACACACACAATAATTGACAGCAGGTGGAATGACTTAGCCACTTACATTCCCCGACCCCACCCTCCATTCACAGACTGCTGCTTGGCCACGCCCCCGCTGCCACACTCACATAATTAAAATATTTCCTAAGATCAATCAAAAAAGTATTTATAATACAGAAATGTCAAACTTCTGAAAGTATGCTCATTTATACACTCAATACTTGGTTGGGGCTCCTTTACCATGAATAACTGCATCAATGTGGTGTGGCATAGAGGTGATCAGCCTGTGGCACTGCTGAGGTGGTACTGAAGCCCAGGTTGCTTTGATAGCGGCCTTCAGCTCATCTGTATTTTTGGGTTGGGTGTTTCTCATCTTCCTCTTGACAATAGCCCATAAATTCTCTCTGGGGTTCAGGTCAGGCGAGTTGGCTGGCCAATCAAGCACAGTAATATCATGGTCAGCAAGCCATTTGGTAGTAGTTTTGGCACTGTGGGCAGGTGCTATGGTAAGTCCTGCTGGAAAAGGAAATCAGCATCTTCATCAAGCTTGTCAGCAGATGGAAGCATGAAGTGTGCTAAAATCTCCTGGTAGATGGCTGTGTTGACTTTGGACCTGATAAAACATGGTGGACCAACACCAGCAGATGACTTGGCACCCCAAATCATCACAGACTGCAGAATCTTCACAGTGGACTTCAAACACCTTGGATTCTGTGCCTGTCCACTTTTCCTCCAGACTCTAGGACCTTGATTTCCAAATGAAATGCAAAATTTACTTTCATCTGGAAAGAGGACATTGGATCACTGAACAACAATCCTGTTCTTTCTCTCCTTAGCCCACCAAGACACTTCTGATGTTGTCTCTGGTTCAGGAGTGGCTTGATATTAGGAATGTGACGGTTGTAGCCCCTTTCCTGAAGATGTCTGTGCATAGTGGCTCTTGATGCACCAACACCAGCCTCAGTCCACTCCTTGTGAAGCTCTCCCAAGTTCTTGAATCGACTTAGTGGGGCTGTTAAGCTCTTATTATCAGAAGAATTGTGCACAAAATGAAAAAAGCATGAAACTTTCAGAGTTTGTTCTTGAAGGCATAAGCTTTAATTTGAGACATGGAGGCATTCTCAGTTTGACCTCTGGGGTCAGCTAGAGGTCATTGACCTCCATGATGGCACATTTCTATGCATGAAATTAGAAAAGGCTGTATTTTAACACCTAAATGTGATGTAAATATAAAAGAAATGTGTTTTTCCATGTTACTGGGCATGAAAAAATCATATATAATACTGATATTCCTCTTAGGGGTAACTTCAGGGGTCAGGTAGAGGTCACTGACCTTTGAAATTTGAAGTTTCTATGCATGACATTCTAGACGGGTGTATCTTAGGATCTAAATGTGATAGAAATGTGAAATTAATGTGTATTTCCTTGTTTCTGACCATGAGAAACCCATTTTTAATACTGGTATTACTCTTACAGGTCATCTCTGGGGTCAGCTAGAGGTCACTGACCTCCAGCATAATGCATATCTATGCACGAAATTAGAAACAGGTGTATCTTAGGTTCTAAATGTGATAGAAATGTAAACTAAATGTGTATTTCCATGTTTCTGGCCATGATAAACTAATTTCTAATACTGATATCATTTTTATAAGTCACCTATGAGGTCAGCTAGAGGTCACCGACCTCCACGATAATGCATTTCTAAGCATGAAATTAGAAACAATCCATCTTTGGATTAAAATGTGAAATACTGTAAATGTAAAGTAAATATATGAGTCCATGTTTCTGGACATGACACAACTCATTTCTGATAAGTAAAACATCTCCAGTGGTCACAAACTATGTCAGAAGCTGAACACAGTTGCCCCATTTCCATTGATAATTTCAAAGTGAGTAATATTTTGGAGCATTTGCTCTCATTTGCACTAGAGTTGAAGAATACAGTATATTGTAGTTTAATTTTCAGTCATTTTAATGTTGGACATTGATAGGACAATTCTAAATTCACAGGAATAACTATATGTCAGTCTAGCAGAGGTAGAGATTCAACGGAATTTTCATGTTCATGTTTTGTGTGTAGCCCATTATTTTCCCGCGGTTCAGAGTGGGGCAAGATCACTGGAAAACATTCCCCCTACACAAGATGCTTTGAGGCAACACATAAAAAGAGCAATGTACCAGGCTAATATATGGAACCTTGCTTTGGTTTCTCAACCATGTTTGCCCAGTCCATCAGACTGGGGATGGATTGACACCGATGCTGGATGGCAGCCACTTTGGACAACACTCCCTGAAGCTTCACAGGCTTGCTATGAACTTGTGCACTGTGGTTGCAAAAAGGGTTGTACTGGGGACTGTAGATGTAAAAAGGCAGCCTTAAAGTGCACAGCACTGTGCACATGCTCTGG
Organism: Neoarius graeffei; assembly: GCF_027579695.1. Lineage (NCBI taxonomy): Eukaryota > Metazoa > Chordata > Actinopteri > Siluriformes > Ariidae > Neoarius > Neoarius graeffei. The sequence continues at coordinate 57,963,736 of NC_083575.1, read as the reverse complement.
TGACTGCAGCGACTAAATCAGTGTTCTGTAGTTACAATTTGTAGGCCAACATTGTAATCCCCAAAGGTCAAGGCCCTTAGAATAAATGTAGATACTATAAGTGATTTTAAAATGTTCTTTATGGAACCTGTTCAACTGTTTACACTGCATTTAGAGTTTTGATTGTAGTTCAAGTTTTTGATTAGTTAAAGTTTATAATTTCTGACAAGTTGAAGTATATTTCTGTCATGTTCATATTCATATGGAATTGTTTCTTACAGTCCAAAACACATGAGATTTTTATATAGATTTATCAAAATGTGGGATGTTTCCCAACCTTGCCTGTTCTCCATGATGTTGACCTCTCAGAATGATATCAGTATCAAAAATGGGTTTCTCATGTACAGAATCATAGAAATACAAATTTAGTTTACATTTCTATCACATTTAGAACCTGAGGTACACCCGTTTCTAATTTTATGCATAGAAATGCATTATGCTGGAGGTCAGTGACCTCTAGCTGACCCCAGAAATGACCTGTAAGAGTAATATCAGTATCAAAAATGGGTTTCTCATGGTCAGAAACAAGGAAATACACATTAACTTCACATTTCTATCACATTTAGATCCTAAGATACACCCGTCTAGAATTTCATGCATCGAAACTTCAAATTTCAAAGGTCAATGACCTCTACCTGACCCCTGAAGTTACACCTAAGAGGAATATCAGTATTATATGTGATTTTTTCATGTCCAGGCACATGGAAAAACACATTTATTTTACATTTACATCACATTTAGATGTTAAGATACAGCCTTTTCTAATTTCATGCATAGAAATGTGATATCATGGAGGTCAATGACCTCTAGCTGATCCCAGAGGTCAAACTGAGAATGCCTCCACGTCTCAAATTAAAGCTTATGCCTTCAAGAACAAACCCTGAAAGTTTCATGCTTTTTTCATTTTGTGCACAATTGTTATGCTTAACAGGCCCACTAACTCTTCTTGACAATCTTTTCCAGGCTGCGGTCATCCCTGTTGTTTGTGCACCTTTTCCAGCCAGCCTTTTCAGCAATGACCTTCTCTGGCTTACCCTCCTTGTGGAATGTGTCGATGATCGTCTTCTGGGCAACTGTCAAGTCAGTGGTCTTCCCCATGATTGTGATTGCATGCACTAAGAGAGACCAAGAGATACACTGTATTTATACTGTTTTATTCAAACTTTAAATGAAATACTAATATGATACTGATCTAATATTTTGAGATTTTTTTGTGCACTGTAAAAATTAAAATCGAAAAATGTGTGAAACATTTTAGTTTGTGTTATGAGTATAGAATATATAAAATATATAAAATTTTCACTTTCTTAAATAACTGATGGAAAATATTAAACTTTTTCATGATATTCTAACTGATTGAGATGCACTAGTATAACGTTTAATGTTATGGAAAGTTTGCAAAACTAGTTCATTCCTGTTCCCACTGACATTATAAGAGTTATAAACAGACCTTCCTTCACCAGCCTCTCTTTTTTCTCTCTCTCTCAAAGTTAATAAGACATGAATAAGAAGTTCAGCTTGTCATGTTACAGAGCAACCCCAATGCTCTCCATCCTGAAGACTCTCCCTTGTTGGAGTTCTCATCTCATCTCATTATCTCTAGCCACTTTATCCTGTTCTACAGGGTCGCAGGCAAGCTGGAGCCTATCCCAGCTGACTACGGATGAAAGGCGGGGTACACCCTGGACAAGTCGCCAGGTCATCACAGGGCTGACACATAGACACAGACAACAATTCACACCTATGGGCAATTTAGAGTCACCAGTTAAGCTAACCTGCATGTCTTTGGACTGTGGGGGAAACCAGAGCACCCAGAGGAAACCCACGCGGACACGGGGAGAACATGCAAACTCCACACAGAAAGGCCCTCATCGGCCACGGGGCTCAAACCCGGACCTTCTTGCTGTGAGGCGACAGCGCTAACCACTACACCACCATGCCACCCATATATATATATATATATATATATATATATATATATATATATATATGTGTTTGTGTGTGTATGTGTGTGTGTGTGTGTGTGTGTGTGTGTGTGTGTATATAAAATCATAAATTTCTATCGGTTTCACATTCATGTCTTGTCCCTTCTGTTCATTTTTAGTCCTAAAGGAGTTTTGGCCAGCAAGCTATAGCAAAACCATCAAACCCTCAGCAAAAATATTCTACCACAAAAAGAGGTGGTCTCTGTGACGAGCGGCAGTGTGATTTACTGACACTAAGCATATTTCAGTGTGTCTACTGAAAACGGTCTGAGAGAGGAAAAAAAAGGTGTGTGTGTGTGTGTGTGTGTGTGTGTAAGTGTGTAGGCCCTAAATCACCCTGAGTGGATGAAATATGGACAGGATATGGGGACATTTCTTTCGTAGTGGAGCAAAGGTCTAGGAAATGCCTGTTAGCATATTTTCAACAAACTCATTGACACCTGGCTAAACGTCCTGTATAGAAAGGAAGTGAGAGTGACCACAATCTCCACATGTTAACAGTCGAGAGAGAGTAGAGAGAGGGGGGGAACTACCTCTACTACATGATAGGCTGATTGCACTATATGATCAAATCTCTTATTACTCAGGTTATGTCATATGTTTCAAAATGAGCCAGGAAAAGATACAAAGTGCACAGGCAATGTCTTGCATAAAGCAAAGTCATTTATGAAATTCAAATTACAAATCTGACATAAAAAAGAAGAGCACAAGCACACACTCCTCAAGTGTTTAAACCACAAGTATTCCATGAATATTAATGTCCTGAAAAAATGACAATAGCAGTGCAAAGCTGTTTACAGCACAGAGCAGCATGTTTTAGGTTCTGAATCTGCTGTTTAGCATGCACTGGTACCAAGCCATATCAAATAAGCAGACACACCACCTGACTCACTACTACTCAGCTCTGACATTGTGTCTTGCGAGCCATTGGAGTAGGAAGAGACACAAGAAAGGAGACAACAGAGATAGAGGGAGAGAGTCAATGAAGAAGAGAAAAGGAAAAGAAGAGGGAGGAGAGTCTGTCTGTTGAGGGAGTGTGGAGAAAATGGCTGACTGTCTTCAGACGTCATCATAAGTTGAGGCTGAACTGATGACCTCCTCTGCATACACGAGTACACTCCACGTATTAAGAGTCACAATTACACACAGATCTGTAACACAGCCATATCACAAAATACTGTCCTGCCAAACCCATCCATTTATCTTTACATTCCCATTAGTGTGTGCTACTGAAGTTGGCTCATAAATATCAGTGCGAGATACTGATATACGAGAGTTATTGCTTCTTTAGTCCTTCCTTATAATTTGAGCTGCAGAAATTGCATATCCACAACCTAATACGTATGATATCATTAAAAGACTACATCAGCATTTTTCAACATAATCTTTATCCATTGCTCCCTAACCGTAGCTTAAATGCAACTCCGAGACATGAATTTTGTGTTCGAAAGTTACTCTGAACTGAAAAAAAAAGGAACTGAAAACTGAAACTGTAAATATAATGAAAATTTAAGGGAATTTTTTTTAATTATGAAACACAAATTTAAAACTCCAACTTTTACGATGAGTAATATGTAAGAACATCTTATCAAAGTGTTTATATCTAGTTTTATTCCACTTTTAAACTACGTCAGTACCGTAAAACTCTTTCATTTAAATTTATAACAAATAACCACAAAATCTTCATGAGCCATATTCTGAAATGATGACTTATACAGATTTAGAGCCTATATTACATCCAACAGCTTTGAAGAATTCATGAAAACATTCTTTAAAAGTACATTTTGCATTGACCATTCCATCAAGTGCCCTTAGGCTTCTTTATTATTCTTTAATCTGTACTATAATTATGAGTATCAAGTAAACAGATATTCTGTTTTTGCTCAGTTACGGGCAATGTTGTAATCATCTAAACCTTCCATATGGTAAACTGGAATCTAAACTGAGAAGTATTCCTTTAAATTACTTGCTGTGTTCGTAGTATCGAAATTAATATTTATCCAGAAGTTTAGGACTTTGATAACTCAGGTGTTTTGCACCTCAAAAGCAAACTAAGGTTTATTTTAGTATTTTGCGAACTAAGAGTTTACTTTTGAGACCATCTGGCATCCCTGGGGAACGCCTTCCTTTGATTAAGAGAAAAACTACCACAGCCCTTTTTACAGCTAGATGATTTTTACTTATTTGCACTTTGCAGTGTTTGATGGTGCAAACAAGACTAACCTTTCTCCCTCTCCTTCTCTCGAACAGTCTTGCTTTTTTGCTTATGTACTTGCTTTTTCTCACTCTTAAAACACACGTACACAATCAGAAATCAATTTTAATATTTACTAAAGGGACGCATATCACTTGAGAAAAGTAATGAGACATTTCACACAGACACGGTATTGTTTTCCTGGCAGAATGGTGGCCACAGCTTTATTGGCTTATTAGTGAAGAAAGTGGGCCAGCATAAACAGGACACAATAATAATTCTTTGAGTGGCTGGGCTGTGGCCTGTGAGAGCGTGGCGATGATGAATCTGTGTGCCATGGTACATTATGGCGGGATAAAAGAACAGAGGGGTGAAGGACAGTGCCTGCTCTGAACCTTAATCAGATGCAGATCAGACTAAAAGCATCGGAGCAGCAAATCCCCACTACAGAGCAGAGCAGCTCTCTGCCCTGCTCCACTCCGGCCACCTCATCCACCCCCTCTCTCATCTTCTCTTTCTTTTCTCTCGTTCTTTATTTCTTCTTTTTTTTTCTTCTCACCACATTCCCTTTCTCCCTGAGCCCTTCAGAAAAGATTGGTAGATAGATTCAAGTCTTTATTGAAAGATCATATGGGATGACTGCAAAATCCCATTACTTGTTGATTAAGTATTGATCCCACCCCCAAGTATTAACAAGTAAGCTAATATGGAGTGACCCGTGAGACCAGTGGCTGAGGAGCAGAGAGATCAGACACTTTAGAGGGGGGAACGAGAGAGAGAGAGAGAGAGAGAGAGAGAGAGAGAGAGAGAGAATTGTGTGTGGGGAGGTGGACTAGAAAAAAAAACTAGGTGAAATAGACATTTTGAAATGGACAGATGTGCGGCATTAGATATGTGAGTGAGCTCCTGGCTCTGGTGAAAATGTCACACTTCACAGCAAAGATCAATGGGTACTTTATTTCTCTGATGCCCACTTATTACCATTATCAGATGGCTCCCCTCTCCTACCGCCTAATGACCCCCACTGAACTGCACGCTTTACTTACAGCAAATTTCAAAATCCTCCTTCCTCCATCTCTCCAACACCAACTCCTGTAGCTACGCTTTCCTGTTAACCTGTTCATGCCCATGCAGAACAGCTTGAAAATGCCCCCTACTACCAACACTTCAACACACACACACACACACACACACACACACACACACACACACACACACACACACACACACACATTCAGTAAGGGACATTCTGTGAGGGAAGGCCACAGTCACAAGATGTAGTGCAAATAACAAGATTGTCTCATGGGAGCTAAGTATCTCAGCCCACATAGATGTGCAGGCAGGAAGGCTGGTGTGGTTCCGCAAAAACATGGTCAGAGTCACTGAAAGTATAACCCCATGAGACAAGTTAGCTAAATGTGGACTGGTCCGCTCTCTTTCCTACACTTCCTAATGGGACGATATTTATGTTAATCTCCCTCGGGTTTCCATTATATTAGCACTGCTGCGACTTTAATAATAATAATAATAATAATAATAATAATAATAGTTGCCTCACAGCTCCAGCGTCCCTGGTCCGTAGGTTACTGTCTGTGTGTTTGTACTGTGGTGCTTGAAAGTTTGTGAACCCTTTAGAATTTTCTATATTTCTGCATAAATATGACCTAAAACATCATCAGATTTTCACACAAGTCCTAAAAGTAGATAAAGAGAACCCAGTTAAACAAATGAGACAAAAATATTATATTTGGTCATTTATTTATTGAGGAAAATGATCCAATATTACATATCTGTGAGTGGCAAAAGTATGTGAACCTCTAGGATTAGCAGGTGAAATTAGAGTCAGGTGTTTTCAATCAATGGGATGACAATGAGGTGTGAGTGGGCACCCTGTTTTATTTAAAGAACAAGGATCTATGGAAATTTGATCTTCACAACACATGTTTGTGGAAGTGTATCATGGCACGAACAAAGGAGATTTCTGAGGACCTCAGAAAAAGCGTTGTTGATGCTCATCAGGCTGGAAAAGGTTACAAAACCATCTCTAAAGAGTTTGGACTCCACCAATCCACAGTCAGACAGATTGTGGACAAATGGAGGAAATTCAAGACCATTGTTACCCTCCCCAGGAGTGGTCGACCAACAAAGATCACTCCAAGAGCAAGGTGTGTAATAGTCGGTGAGGTCACAAAGGACCCCAGGGTAACTTCTAAGCAACTGAAGGCCTCTCTCACATTGGCTAATGTTAATGTTCACGAGTCCACCATCAGGAGGACACTGAACAACAATGGTGTGCATGGCAGGGTTGCAAGGAGAAAGCCACTGCTTTCCAAAAAGAACATTGCTGCTCATCTGCAGTTTGCTAAAGATCACATGGACAAGCCAGAAGGCTATTGGAAAAATGTTTTGTGGACAGATGAGACCAAAATAGAACTTTTTAGTTTAAATGAGAAGCATTATGTTTGGAGAAAGGAAAACACTGCATTCCAGCATAAGAACCTTATCCCATCTGTGAAATATGGTGGCGGTAGTATCATAGTTTGGGTCTGTTTTGCTGCATCTGGGCCAGGACGGCTTGCCATCATTGATGGAACAATGAATTCTGAATTATACCAGTGAATTCTAAAGGAAAATGTCAGGACATCTGTCCATGAACTGAATCTCAAGAGAAGGTGGGTCATGCAGCAAGACAACCACCCTAATTACACAAGTCGTTCTACCAAAGAATGGTTAAAGAAGAATAAAGTTAATGTTTTGGAATGGCCAAGTCAAAGTCCTGACCTTAATCCAATCGAAATGTTGTGGAAGGACCTGAAGTGAGCAGTTCATGTGAGGAAACCCACCAACATCCCAGAGTTGAAGCTGTTCGAGAATGGGCTAAAATTCCTCCAAGCTGGTGTGCAGGACTGATCAACAGTTACCGGAAACATTTAGTTGCAGTTATTGCTGCACAAGGGGGTCACACCAGATACTGAAAGCAAAGGTTCATATACTTTTGCCACTCACAGATATGTAACACTGGATCATTTTCCTCAATAAATAAATGACCAAGTATAATATTTTTGTCTCATTTGTTTAACTGGGTTCTCTATCTACTTTTAGGACTTGTGTGAAAATCTGATGATGTTTTAAGTCATATTTATGCAGAAATATAGAAAATTCTAAAGGGTTCACAAACTTTCAAGCACCACTGTATGAATGTTCTCCCCCTGTCCTTATGAGTTTCCTGTCAGTTCTGCAGTTTCTTCCCACCTCCTATAAACATGCCAATAGGTGGAATGCCTGCTCTATATTGTCCCTAGGTGTGAATGAGTGTGTGAATGTCAGTGTGCATGGGACTGGCATTCCATCCAGGATGTATTCTCATATCACTCCCAGTGTTCCTGAGACAAGGCTCTGGCTCCACAGTAACCCAGACCAGGACAAAGCATTTACTGAAAATCAGTGAATGAATGAATGAATGAATGAACTCAGCAAAGTAAAACCACAATACAAAACAAAAAAAGATGAGTGTTGAAATAGATACGAAATAAAGAACAGATAAAATATTTTAAAGGTAAAAATATAAATAAATAAAAGTGAGATATGCCAAAATGCCATCACCACACACTATAATTATTTTCCCCCCACACTTTAGCTTGAGCAGTGTCATGATTTACTTGGTAAGATACGTTTATGAGTTCAAATAAATGGAGACAATTTTGTTTGATGAATGAATGAATCACAAGACTGATCTTTGTAGCATTTCGTACAGGTTGAGCTGTGTGTACGAGACACGTGAGGCCATGCTGACTTAAGGAGGGGGAGGGGTAAGGTGTCCTTCCATATTTAAGCAGTGCGTTCATTATGGTTCACTTGAGAGCCTCATTCTAACTGGCTAAATTCAAAATTCAAGGCAAACAATCATAAGATGCTCAACCCATGATTAGCACCTTCAAAGCAGAGCACACATCACCCACCCGATGCCTCTCACCGATGCAAAAACAATTAGACCGAGATGAAAGTAGGCTCCTTTATTTAAACTGTGTTAACTTTTAAGCCCACCCACCTGTGCTCACCTTTAAAAATTCATATTTCATTTCAAACTCATCACCACAGAAATCTCCCTCTTTATCAGACCTCATAGATAAATCACACGAGGAGGAAACCATGGCCAGACAATAAGTAGATTTAATGTCGTAATATAACTGCCATTTGATGCTTTAGTTTTATGTAAAGGGGAAGAAGGAAATCAATATGACAAGGAAATTTATATATATATATATATATATATATATATATATATATATATATATATATATATATATATATATATATACACACACACACACACAAACATTCTGCTTTTTTCAGTCAATCCATCCACAGATTATTCAGATTAGTGAGAGGTTTAACTCTGCTTATTGACTTGATGAAGGTTTTGTCCAGTTAGAAAGCTGACACAGTCCATTACAACTAACATCCCAATATTGATTAAACCATTTCAAGGGGTTGGCCTTCTCCTGAGAGCAACTTCAGCAGGCTCGATCTCTCTCTATATATATCTCTCTGAATCTTTTTATCTCTTTCTCTCTTGTATTTGTGTCATTCACATTTGTCATCCTAGCTCTTAGAATTATGTGGAAGTTATCTAAGACTCTAAAGCTTTATATAGTTACCGTTTACACAAAGATTGCTTGGGTATTAAGAAAAAAAAACTTTACTGAATTGTTTTTTCTCCTCCATACTTGGTGCTAACAGGAAGTATAGTCAGTTTGATGGGAAGCTTTGGGATTTCAACCCAGTTTGAACATATGACTGTGGATCAATGGGCACTTTGTTTAACCACTTTTTAAAGTACTAGTCTTACGAAAATGACATCACCCCTGAAAATTATACCGTATAAAACTATACATGTTAAATAGTTTACTGTCTAAATTGCATTTTAATACGAAACTGGGAACACATTCTATTTAGCTGGTAGAGTTTGGCTCTTTGAGTCCGCCATTACACAAATGCGTTCCTGATAAGTTACTATTAATTCAAAAGAAGTGATATCATATGTGCAATGCTTGAAAGTTCGTAGCATTTCTGGCTTTGTCTGCTTTGTAAAATGTAGCACATTTTTAACAATTTTTTTTTTTTAATTCCAAAACAAAATTAAAACCAAAGCATGTCTTATAAGAGGTGTGTTGTTCAAGGCTGTTCAAGTGTAGGCAATTAAAAAGTGGAATTTCAATCCAATATAGCCCAAAGTTGGCAGGACACTTACAGAATGAATGGGTTCGATTTGTATGGACAAAGAGAGGTAACTTCAAGCCAACAGGACGGTTTGGCGTCTGCTTCATACATTTTGAAAAAGATAAATTTGTGAGGCAGATTTTTTTCTTTTTATCTCTTTCTCTCTTGTATTTGTGTCATTCACATTTGTCATCCTAGCTCTTAGAATTATGTGGAAGTTATCTAAGACTCTAAAGCTTTATATAGTTACCGTTTACACAAAGATAGAAGGATCTGAGCAACATCTGGTATGCGGCGCAGTTCCTACGATCTGGAAACCAAAGTCAGAAGCACCATCCCAAAGAGATCACAGCACAGTAAGGCTACATCCACACGACAACGGCAACGAGATTTTATAAAAAAAAATATCACGTCCACATGGGCAACGGATCAGTAAAATATCAGGTACATATGGCAATGCAACGCTTGCTGAAAACGATGCAATACACATGCCACACCTCTACGTGCGCTGTAAGACGGTCCCATCGGAGACACCAGAACAATAGAAGAAGTAGGACGCATGCGCATAAACCCCTTCTTCTACCCGGCGTGAAGCACTCAGGAACAAACACACAACAACAAGAAGAAGATAGCTGCGACTACGTGAGGAAATCGTGCCTTCTGTGTGTACAAATTAGTTTTATTAGTGTGCATAGTTTTATATAACTTAATTTTTTTATTGTGTGTGAACATTTTGAAAAGCATTTTTATATAATTTATATAAATTTTTATATTGTGTGTGAACATTTTGAAAAGCAGTCTTATCCAATAAAAAAAAGAAATTCAAGAAATGGTTCAGTTACTTGTTTATTTAAAAGAAAAGCTGTATACAAAAGTGAATGCAATGCAGTGGTTCATACAAAACAGCGAGAGTGCTGCTTGTTCTAGTCATGTGGTTGTGACATCATCGTAAACAAATAAATCCATTCTACTCATCCAGATGACTTCGCAACGGCGCTGTTGCCAGATTTTTCCACTCTGGAACCCGTTCTCAAAAAATATCGTTTTGGGGCACCCAAAACACCAGTGCCGTGTGGACGCCAGGCTGAAACGATAAACAATTTTATCAGATTTACCTGAATCCGTTGCCGTGTGGACAGGGCCTAGTCTCAAGCTTGTGTTTAGCCTGTTGCTTGACTTTTATTAGTTGTCCTTAGTCAGATCAATAACGTTCTAAGGCAGTTTCTATGTGGCCAAATATAATACTTAGACAGACGACAGACAATTACTGATCTAAAAGCAAACCAAAACATGCTTACTCTGAGTCACTTCTTCGTCCTTGTTGTTGTAAAGTTGTGTAGAGAGCGTTACAAAAGAAGGCATTTGCGCATATGTCATACTTGCAGCGCCGTTGAGCAATAAATCGCTGCAATTTAATGGCGGACAAGTTTGTGATTTTTGGAACAGAATTCAGACGCAAAAACATTCTTTTTCAAACCAATTTTTTTATTTATCTGTGAACTTTATAACCTATTTGAGCATATCACACACACAGAAAACCTGGGATTTTATTATGTCATTTTCGTAAGACTAGTACTTTAAGAACATGGGACACATAGGAAGGACTGTCTCTAAAAGAAACATTGCTTGATTACTCATGTGCCTCTTGCCTGATTGCATTTGGTGTGAGAAATCAGTCTGTGTTTGTCTGCCTGCTGCTCACTGATTAGCTTTCTGTATGTCATTGTTTGCATTATAAAGTAAATTCAACGGCCAAAGTTTTTTAGACTTATGACTGTCTATTGACTGATCATTGCACAAGTCTTTGCCTGTGTTTGCCTCTACAGTGAAGCCCATGTTTACTGAACAGCCCAGTTAATTTTGCCTCTTTTTCTGTTTATTAGCAATTCAAAGTCCTAATAAGCATGTAGGCCAAAGTGGATGAGGCACGATATTCTTCAGCCTAATGGCCAATTAAGGGAAGCTAAATGAGAAGGTAGGAGATTACTATCTACTCTAGCCTCCCTTGAGACAGGGGAAAAAATTGGTTCAACCCTCAACCTTTTACTACAAAGAATAGCTACTTCTAGGAACCACAGAAGTGGTTACTGAGGAAAAATAATTTATAGCACAATACATAACAGGCAATTCATCATACAGTGTTTCCCTTACACCAGGAATATAGGTGTATAGTGTCTGGTGAGGTATATACCCTCACCAGACACTTTAATAGGAACACCAATACCCCTGGTCATTCATGCAATTCTCTAATCAGCCAGTCATTTGGCAGCAGTGCAGTGCATTAAACCACACAGATACAGGTCAAGAGCTTCAGTTCAGGGTCATATCAAATATGAGCAAAAATGAGATCTCCGTTACTTTGATTGTCGCATTGTAGTTGCCACCAGAAGGGCTGGTTTGAGTATTTCAGAAACTGCTAATCTTCTGGGACTTTCATGTACAACAGTCTCTAGAGTTTACTCAGAATGATGCTTTTCTGCTCACCACGGTTGTAGACAATGGTTGTTATAATTATTGTACACTTCCAGCTTGTTAGCTTGAGCCATGCCACAGTCAGAGTCACTGAGATCACATTCATCCATCCATTATCCATAACCACTTATCCTGTGCAGGGTCACAGGCAAGCTGGAGCCTATCCCAGGTGACTATGGGCGAGAGGCAGGGTACACCCTGGATAAGTCGCCAGATCATCACAAGGCTGACACATAGAGACAAACAACCATTCACGCTCACATTCACACCTACAGTCAATTTAGAGCCACCAATTAGCCTAACCTGCATGTCTTTGGACTGTGGGGGTTAACCGGAGCACCCGGAGAAAACCCACGTAGACACAGGGAGAACATGCAAACTCCACACAGAAAGGCCCCCGTCAGCCACTGGGCTCAAACCCAGGACCTTCTTGCTGTGAGGCGACAGTGCTAACCACTACACCACCGTGCCACCCTGAGATCACATTTTCCTCCCATTTTGATGTCGGATGTGAACGCTGACTGAAGCTCTGGACTGGGATGTGCATGACATTGTGCATTGTGCTCTTGCAGTATGATTGACTGATTGGATAATTGCATGGGTGTGCAGGGGTTCAGGTGTTCCTATTAAGTGACTGTTGAGTCTACACATTATATAGATTTTATTTCTTGATCAATATGGTGACCCTGAATGAGGAATTCAATACTGGTTGCCCAGGAAATAATTGTTAATTTGCCAGGCTGATTAGTTACATTATTAGTGTCTTGTAGTAAATAGCAAAGATGCATCCGTGAGAAAACTGTAGCTAAGCAGTTTCAGGAGAGAGAGAGAGCGAGAGAGACAGAGAGAGAGAGAGCAGCTTTGTACTCCATACTGTATCAATTTTACTCGGTCTAAATGACCTAAATAAAGGATTCTACACAGGGACCCAATAGGAAGCTTAGTCCACGTATTTATTAAATCCAGGCTCTTTGTTCACTGCTAAAATATTCTGTGGTTTGGTGAAGTTTAGGCTACAGTCCTGTGATCCAAGATGGATTGTAAATCAGATCCCCTTCTATAATAAGCCAGACTAGAAAAGTGGTGGCATTCCACAGTCAGGGAATGGGGACTCCTAAAGACCAGAGCATATCAGGTCACACAATAGTATGATTGACTGCATCAGATGGATGGACGCACCAGGCAAAATCAAAGCAGGCTTATTTAAGGGCACATCAGGATGAAACAGCAAGTGAGAGCTCATTCATACGAGTCAGAACAACTTCCTCAAGGACAGCGATCTGGCTGAACATTATAGAACATTCACTATTTAATAATAAGAGAGGGAGTATGAGAAAGTCCAGGTATTGTTTAAAGGAAACAGTGGTTTAACTATCTCCCTCTCTATAATCCTCACGTGGTGAAAATTGCAGCGTCCCCTCCCCCCAGCATGTTTAGAAGTGGAGGACATCAACATGCACAGCGTGTAATGATGTCAAAGAGCTATTTCATGGTGAATGTTTGGCTTGAATTAGAGGCCAGCAGGAGATCGGACTCTCACACAGACTCTCAAACCATCCTTGCAGGGTCCCTTTGTTCCTCCGTGCACTGTAGTGCAGATGGGACCTCTCTCTCTCTCTCTCTCTCTCTCTCTCTCTCGCTCTCTCTTGCTCTCTGACACACTGTCCCTTTGCATGTCTCAATGTCTCATGCCATCATTATGCTTACGTTCTCTGCAGCAGTGCTGACACTTGCTCTGAGATGGACGCACCTGCAAGAACACACACACACACACACACACACACACACACACACACACACACACACACACACACAAAGGGTCAATGACACACCCTTCCCCTTATTAAGAAAAATACTCCCAAGGGCATTCTTTTACATGCGTCATCTCCTATTAAAGCCGTATGCTGAAAAGAAGTAACGGCTGTGAGCTGCATTTAGATGCTGAGGCGTTTACAGAATGGCTGAATGAATAAATGGGAAGTTGAAGACAGGAAAAGGACAGAAGTGCAAAGTCTGGCAGTCTATGACCTTTTTAAGATCCCAGTCAAATGGATAAATAAGATCCCGAGGTGACTGTCATTTACAGGTTGGGTATTGATGTGGAGCTGCCCAGTCCTGAGAGAGCAGGCCACTGCACTCGAGAGTGAGGAAACAGGACATGCAAATGAACATCACAGCACACATAACATAACAACACAAATACATGTGGAAAGTGTGGCTTTGTCAAAAAAAAAAGGCAGAAATAAAAGATCCAAATCTTGCTTTTGGTGAATACACTTTGCATTCTATTTCAATTCATGCACATACCCCTTAAATTTGTCCATGTTTCAAATTTGTATAGACTATTTCAGATTCTTCTATTTTTATTCAATGTATATAGCTACTTTTATCTTAACTGTTCAAGCATCAATCACCAAAGCAAATTCCTTGTATGTTAAAAATGTACTTGGCAATAAAAACTTGATTCTGATTCTGAATCCATTCTTCCACCCAAATGTGCCATATTCTTGTTTACATTTTTTAATATTTCTGTTTCTAATCTTAGATTATTAATTTATACCATCAAAAGCAAACTGGTAGTTGATTTACAGTGACATATAATCAGTGGCGATCCTAGAGTGATTTACTCCCCGGGCAAAACCCCCTGCTGGCGCCCCCCCCCCCACCCGTCTTATTTTATTTTTTCGGGGGGGTTTTTTGGGGGACCTTTTTTTTGGGGGGGGGGGCCGTTTTTTTTTTCGCGCCCGCGGCCCCCCCCCCCCCCCGCGTTGGGCTCTGTATTAGCCAACAGAATGTTAACAGCTTTACATGGTCGTTTAAACATTTCTTGTCGTGTGTTGTACGTCGCGGACACGGCCCGTTATAAATTTGCTGTTACCAGAATGGCAATGATCAAGTCGTAATGTATTACTTAAGACTCTGTGTAATGTCATAGTAGTGTAGTACTATGGTAGTAAAGTCTTTTTGATGACTAGTACACCGTTCTGCTGGCGGGATTGTGCATATTATGGGGCTACGACAAGTTAGGCACACACACACACACACACACACACACACACTGATGACGTCACCTGTGCAACTTTGGTATTGGGCTTCCCCATCCAAAATGTTCACCCCCCGCCCGCCCGTCTTGTTTTTTTTTTTCGGGGGTTTATTTGGGGGGAACTTTTTTCTTTTGGGGACCGTTTTTTTTTTTTTTTGCACCCGCGCTCGTGCCGCCCCCCCGCAATGCCGCCCCGGGCGGCTGCCCGGTCGGACCGCCCCCAGGACCGCCCCTGCATATAATATTGTCCAAAAGTCTGAGACCACATTAAAAATCTGGGATTTTTTTTCTCAGTTAAATTGGAATTAAACAATCAGTATGTTTACGTCCAGATTAATATTCCACAAAGCTATTATTCTGAATATGACCATATTTGGAATTTGATCGGGGTCGTGTAATCAGCATACGATTTCACAAACACGGCAACACGCAAGGAGTTGTGGGAAAGGTCAAAGGTTAAGGCCTCATAAATGAGCGGAAGTAGAGCACATCAACAATGGCGGAGGCTACAGGCTCGCTGTGGGGACACTTGTGTTGTTGATTGCCACAATGGACGTCGACTGCTTGAACAGTGGATGCGAGAAGACTGTAGTGTACATCAGTGTATACAGAAAAAATTATGTGAATCCAAGCACGCAGTTTAACGCAAAAGTTCGTTTATATCCCGACCTTGTCAGCTGTCAGATTCATGTTCATGGACCCGCCTTGATTTTCACTCTCGCCGATAATCATTGTCTGTATACAACAGTATTATCTTGATTTTTATGTGCCTTAAAATATAAAATGTTGGTTGTAATAAAAATCTGACAAGTTTCTGTGACTTTGTAGTTCTTACATCAGTAATGACTACTACTAGTCCCAAAATGATGGAAGCCTTATAATTTATATTAAATTTTAATTTTTAAATTTCACAGATTTCACAAAATGAAAAGTAAATGGACACAAAAATGAAACATCCTTGTCTACTATTAAATATACTGAGCAAAGAATAATGCATTTCACATATTCCCACTACCTTTTGGTTAACAGGAGTAGATGTTGATCAATTATATTTTTGTTTTAATGAATTAAAAATTTTGCAAGTAATATTTTTACTACAGTTTACTACATGTAATACACGGTTAAATACATAACACTAACACTACTAGTACAGCTTAATACATGATAAAGTAATACTAAATGGTATAAAAACACTGAAGTTCTGATGAACTATTGATAAGTATTAACAAAAGACCTGCACGCGAGAAGTTCACCAGTAACATTACAATTTAACAATCTGAGCAACTTGAACATAACCAGTCATTATCAAGACAGCAAACATCAAAGCCCACACACCCCCAATGATACCACTTATAGCACTGATCACATCCTACGCTATTGTCATCATTTTCTGTTATGTCCCCACTGTCCTTACACAACTTCTGGCACACACCACACAAATACACTGGTTTCCCAGTTTTTCGGGTCTTTCTTCGCCTGGTCTTTTTGGCTGCTGGTTTGTTCCTGCCTTTCGGTGGAGAGTCAGGTTTGGACAAAGTTGATATAGCAAGGTCAGCTGTTGAGGCAGCAGGCTGAGGGTCAGATGTACCTGAAGTACATGACTGATGAGTATAGTAAGTGATACTAGTACTGATACAATAAAACAGACGACTGTAATCTGGTAGGCAGCACGACTTATATTATTTCTCCGTGTCAGATATAGAACTATAACTATGAGTCGTTGACCTGTCAAAAACTGCAGTGGGCGTGGCAGTATCACCGGGTACATACCTCGATTTTTCTTTGTCTTCCTTGGATGGTACAGGCTGGATTTTCAAAATATCTGTGGCATATGCAAGCACCCTTAACTCTTCTACCCCCATGGTAGTTGGCAATCCCCGTTCTCTCATATGCCTCTGCAATTCTGCCTTCTTCCATAAGGCGTATTTGCTAAGGTTTGGCTTATTTGCTGCCATGTTTTCATCTCCGATGAGGCCTCGACCTTTGACCCCTGCGCATGCGTGGTGATATGTGTGAACTGGTATATACCCTTTGAATATTCAGAATTTGGCCTTATTCTGAATTTTTCATTTTCTGATAAAGGCATGTAGTATATGCCAATATTATTCGGGTTTTAGGAGCAATTGCTGGACATATATACAGTACATTTGGAATAAATGTGTCAACTGTTGTTTTTAGGGAAGTTTACGTAAAAAGTTAGCACACTTTACACCTCTTGCCTGTATTAAATGAGCACTGTGCGTTGGTTTGTGTACAATCAGAGTACGCACGGCTGCGCATCAACGGGAATATTAGTGTGATAATCATTTCATTAGCCATGTAAACAGCTGAGTAGGAATATTGTGTTTTTTTGGAATAAGGGCTATGGCCTAATGGTTAGAGGTAGCATTGGGACTGAAAGGTCGCTGGTTTGATTCCCTGGATCAGCAGGAATGGCTGAAGTGCCCTTGAGCCAGGCACATAACCCCTAACTGCTCCCCAGGCTGCTCTAGGTATGTTGTACATTGCTCTGGATAAGAGTGTCTGCTAAATGCCTGTAATGTAATCAGGGCAAAAAACAGAATATTTTGGGCGTGTAGAGAGTGTGACACCCTGAGAGGTGAGCAATGAGGACACTGAAGGCAGGCATTAGAAAGTGTTATTCTTTCTTTCTTTCTTTTAACCAGAATGCTTTTCTGTACTTATTTCACAACACACACACAGTAATGCTTTGATGCAGCTCAGCTCTGGCCATGTGTTCTCCCTGGCTCGTACCTCTTTCCCTTCACTGCAAGAGACACATTGTAAAATGGAACCCTGTTAATCACACACAGGTGTACATTCATTCATGTTATCACATACTCCTTCTCCTGGACTCCGCCCTCCATTCACAAACACATGCTTGACCACGCCTCTGCCACCACAGAAATATTCTCATCTCATCTCATTATCTCTAGCCGCTTTATCCTTCTACAGGGTCGCAGGCAAGCTGGAGCCTATCCCAGCTGACTACGGGCGAAAGGCGGGGTACACCCTGGACAAGTTGCCAGGACAGAAATATTTAACATTTTAAAAAGTTTTAACGGAACAGAAGAAAGGTCCAGTAACTTGAATATTCAAGATTCTGCCCTGTTTCTAGACCACTATTTAAATCAGGGATGCAAAATAATTATGTTTTTTCTTTTTGCTCAATCTGAATAGTTATTTTTCCTGTTCCTGCACCAGCATTCACTCGTTTGTAGCTGGAAACCAGTTAGAACAAAATAAAGGTGATTTGTGGCTTGCAGAATTGTTGAAAAAATGTTTTCTACACTTATTTTTCTGCCATAACCCCGTCTACTAAAACCCAGCTAAGGTCATCATATCTTCCTGTAGCCAGATGTGCGATTTTCATCTCATCTCATCTCATTATCTCTAGCCGCTTTATCCTTCTACAGGGTCGCAGGCAAGCTGGAGCCTATCCCAGCTGACTACGGGCGAAAGGCGCGGTACACCCTGGACAAGTCGCCAGGTCATCACAGGGCTGACACATAGACACAGACAACCATTCACACTCACATTCACACCTACGGTCAATTTAGAGTCACCAGTTAACCTAACCTGCATGTCTTTGGACTGTGGGGGAAACCGGAGCACCCAGAGGAAACCCACGCGGACACGGGGAGAACATGCAAACTCCGCGCAGAAGGGCCCTCGCCGGCCACGGGGCTCGAACCCGGACCTTCTTGCTGTGAGGCGACAGCGCTAACCACTACACCACCATGCCGCCCAGATGTGCGATTTTGATTGTTTAAACAGTGTGTTCATTTTTGTTTTTCAACATTTCTGATCCCTGATTTAACTGTAAGCAAATTTGTGATATGGATGATAACTGTATTGTAAAAATAGAAGGGTCAGATTTTCCTTGAGTTTTATCCATTCCACTGAAGCATGTGTTCAAATGACACTCTGATGGATCTGATCTAAGCTGGATCATCAGCTTTTACATAAACTTGTGGAGTCCATGCCATGCAGTGGGACAGACATAATATTGAAATTCTGAAATTCATGAATATATCAATATTTCCTAAGATTCTACTTTTCACTCCAGGTATTGCTGATAATATAATCTGTAATGAAGAATTACTGTCATATTAAATTAGAAAAGAATACAAAAGTGCAGCATTTTCAGGATAGGACCACACTATATACGATGTATGTCTGCTTTTTGTGTTTTCACTCGAGCCAGAGTGAACAGTGTGACTTTTTTTCTTATGCTGTGGTCAAGGATACCTCACTTTAACTTATCACATGGAGAAATGGCAGTGACAGGACTGCTGCAGGCTGATGTTCTGGGGAAAACTAGCATAAGCTCCTTATCGCACAACATTAAGTTTATGCCCAAAGGTGAACGGTTGTGTCACTTTCTGAGACCTGCTGGAAATTCATGCATCGATGTGACAGGTCAAAGCATAAAACTAGCCTGCAGCTGGAGGACTCCGCACACACACAAACCCACACATGTGCATGCACACACACACACACACACACACACACACACACACACACACACACACAGAGCTACATAAAAATACTGCAACTGTGTGACTTTTTCACCTCAGACAGTGAAAGAAGCAATTTTAATTAATTCCAAGAATATACTACATACCCATCCAGAATCATTATTTCAGCTTTTGTAGAGGAATAAAATATTTTAATTTGTTTACCTTTTTAGCATTAAGAATATTTTGAGATTTTTGTTAATATGAACCCACATGCTTTCATTATTGATATGTATTAAACTAGTTAGTCTGTGATTTGTTCATGGTCAGAAAAGAAGGTAAACAACACCTCTAACTCTTGAGAGTTAATTTGATAATAGCAGGTGTCTAGTCTTTTGTTGTTTTATTTATTTAAATATGCTATTTAGCATGAGAAGCATCCTATTTTTCAAGGTTGGGTCCAACTTTTATGGTAAAAATAGATCATTTAAAGTGCTGCTTGCAATTTAAAAGAAAAAAGCTAGACGATAATGTTCATGTCTCTGGAGCATATATATATATATATATATATATATATATATATATATATATATATATATATATATATATATATATATATATGTGTGTGTGTGTGTGTTTGTGTGTGTGTATTATATCCACGTTCACTGGATATGAGCAATCATGCACTCTGATTGGCTACTCTACCACTAGGATATCAGCTCATATACCATGAGTAGAGAAAAACAAAATGGTGGAGCATGTTGCTGAAACAACCGAGACCAAGGACAAAATAAAAACTCTACTCAAAAATAAAACCCCAAAACATACAAAAAAGCAACAAAATATGGAATAAAAGTATTTGATGGTAAGAACGTATCTTTTTATTTTTCAAGAATTATTATTATTGTATTTTTCACAAATAGCTGTCATATTGCCGTGTTGTTTACTTTCAAAGCGGAAATGCTTTTGTTGGACATTTAGTATAAAGTTTTTATTTCTGGAATTTGCAAAAAAATAAAAATGCTCTGTTTCTCAAAATCCAGTAAATGTGGATAGAATAAAACAGTTATTCCGCTCAATCTTGTCATACATGGCTTTTAGCCAACTTGGCGCTATGCGCCTCATCGGCTATCAGCTGATGTACAACTCGATTTCATGGAATAACTGTTTACAGTTGTGGTCAGAAGTTTACATACAGTGACATGAATGCCATCTTAGATATAAACGTCATGGCAGTATTTGGGCTTTCAGTAATTTCTTTGAACTGTTCTTTTTCTGTGGCAGAATGATTGTACACCATACATCTTTAATTAAAAAAAACTAGAACTTGGTCCACAAGTTTTAATTTTCTTTGGGTTTTCTGAAATCAACATAGGGTCAAAATTATACATACCAGGTCAAAAATTTACATACGCTTACTTAGATTATTGATTAACAGATGCTGTAACTTCCAAAATGTCTCTTATGTTGTCAAGGCCGAGGTCTCTCAACTTCCTGTTAGTGATCATGATTGACTACAGCTGGTAGCTTCTCTGTGCCTTCATAAAAAGGGTTTGTTTACAGCACTCGTTGGATTGACCAACACACGGTAAAATGGGAAAGTCCAAGGAGCTCAGTGCAGATCTGAGAAAGAGGATCGCAGATATACACAACTCCGGAAGGTCTCTTGGAGCCATTTCTAAACAACTGCAAATTCCACGATCAGTTCAAAAAATTGTATGCAAGGTATTCTGAGGTGTAGTCACTTTGCCAAGCCACTTTGCTTCAAGAAAACCGAAACTATCACTTTCAGCTGAAAGGAAATTGGTTTGGATGGTCAGGAGCAACTTGGGAACCACCATGGCACAGCCCTGACATGAACTGGAAGCTGATGGATCACTGTCTACAGTTCAGATCACCATGGACTAAGAGGTTGCTATCCAAGAAATAACCCCCTGCTCCAAAACTGACACTTTCAAGCTTAACTAAAGTTTGAAGCTGATCACATGGACAAAGAAAAAGCCTTCTGGAGGAATGCTGTATGGTCAGATGAGACAAAGATTGAGTTGTTTGACTGCAATGACCACCATGTACAGAGGAACATTGTGCCAACTGGTGGTGGTGATAGGATCATCATGCTCTGGGGCTGTTTTGCTACAAGTGGAACTGATTCATTGCACAAAATGGATGGAATAATGAAGGAGTACTACCTCAGAATTCTTGAACACGACTTGGGACTTGGGAGTTACAACAGGACAATGAAACCAAACACGCTTGTGGAGGATAAAGCAGGCTAACATTAAGCTTAAAACAAGTCCTGACTTCAACCCTATTGAAAATATATGGACTGTGCTTATAAGTTGAGTCCATGCCAAGAAAAAAAAAACATATTTAATTGAACTCTACCAATTCTACCATGAAGAGTTGTGAAATATCCAGCCAGAATTCTGCCAGAAGCTTGTTCATGGTAAACAAAAATGTTTGGTCAAGGTGAATCTTGCGGAGAGACATCTCATCTCATTATCTCTAGCCGCTTTATCCTTCTACAGGGTCGCAGGCAAGCTGGAGCCTATCCCAGCTGACTACGGGCGAAAGGCGGGGTACACCCTGGACAAGTTGCCAGGTCATCACAGGGCTGACACATAGACACAGACAACCATTCACACTCACATTCACACCTACGGTCAATTTAGAGTCACCAGTTAACCTAACTGCATGTCTTTGGACTGTGGGGGAAACCGGAGCACCCGGAGGAAGCGGAGAGACAATTTACCCAAATATTAGGTGTGGTGTATGTATTTTTTTGACCCTGTATTGATTTAAAAAAACCCAAAGAAAACTTAAATTTGTGCACCAAATTCTAGTGTTTTTTTTTTAATTAAAGATGTCTGCTGGACATTCTGCCACAGAAAAAGAACAGTTCAAATAAATTACTGAAAGCCCAAATATTGCCATGACATTCATAACCAATATGACACTGTATGTAAACTTCTGACCACAACTGTATATGTATGTATGTGTGTGTGTGTGTGTGTGTGTGTGTGTGTGTGTGTTCACACAAGAAGAGCAAAGCTGCTGCCCAAGAGATTTTGAATCATACATATATGTTATTTGCCAACTGGGAAGTCTGTATTGTGAAATACCGTGACCGAGGTCTTGAAAGTACTGACCGAGGCCCTCTGGGCCGAGGTCAGTATTCAAGGCCGAGGTCACGGTATTTCACCATACAGACCGACTTTAAGCTGATAAATAATACATTTATTTTTTTCTTTACCAAATTCTAACAGAAAACGAGAGCACCCGAAAGGGAAAACCGAGCCGAGCCGCCATTTTGAATCCTCATTCACGGCTGTAATGCAAATGGCTTCCTCCTCAGTATACAAGTACACTTCCATGGTAGGAAAAAAACTACATTTTGCTGCCTATGTAGTCCCCTATTTATACAAAATTGAGTCATTCAGGATTCAGTCATGTTTTTGCTCGGCATTAGCAACAGTTACAGGTTTTTAGCTTTCTCCTGAAATGTTTTCTTTTATTTCGTCTTCCTTGGGGTAGTAAAACTCGCTTTCACTATGAACACTGTCATTATCGCTATCCATGATGTAAAATTAATGCTATTATACTGAGAAATGCGAAAATAAATGTTGAAAAAAATTGCTACTACGTTTGTTATTGTTGTGAATGAGCGAGTCGCCAGAGGTCTGTATCCAGGGTCCATAATAGGGGTCCGTATCGTAGGATACAGACCCACTCGCCAGCCAGTCAGAGCGCAGGATTTGATGGAAACTGGACCGCGAAAAAAATAAATATATGTTATTTACCAGCTGGGAGGTCCGTATCATGAAATATCGTGACCGAGGTCTTGAAAGTACTGACCGAGGCCTCTGGGCCGAGGTCAGTATTCAAGGCCGAGGTCACGGTATTTCACCATACGGACCGACCTTAAGCTGGTAAATAACATACTTATTTTTTTCTTTACCAAATTCTAACAGAAAATGAGAGTGCCCGAAAGGGAAAATCGAGCCGAGCCGAGCCGCCATTTTGAATCCTCATTCATGGCTGTAATGCAAATGGCTTCCTCCTCGGTATACAAGTGCACTTCCATGGCAGGAAAAAAAAACTACATTTTGCTGCCTATGTAGTCCCCTATTTATACAAATAGGAGTCATTCAGGGTTCAGCCATGTTTTTGCTCGGCGTTAGCAACAGTTACAGGTTTTTAGCTTTCTCCTGAAATGTTTTCTTTTATTTCTTCCTCCTCAGGGTAGTAAAACTTGCTTTCGCAGTGAAGACTGTTGTTATCACTATCCATGCTGTAAAATTAATGCTATTTTACTGAGAAATGCAAACATAAATGTTGACAAAAATTGCTACTATGTTGTTTGTTGTTGTTGTGAACGAGTGAGTCGCCAGAGGTCCGTATCGAGGGTCCGTAACCGGGGTCCGTATTGTAGGATACGGACCCGCTCGCCAGCCAATCAGAACTCACGATTTGATGGAAACCAGACAGCAAAAAAAAAATAAATTAGAATGTTTTTCCCTAATAGATCATTTCTTGTTGGTAAAATAATCTTATATTCATCCTGATACTACTGTAGGGATGTACAGTATAGCTGCTCAAAGGCTCTCCACAAAAGTAGATCAAGTTTAACACACACACACACACACACACACACACACACACACACACACACACACATATATATAAATGAGCTAATCCTATTAACACTAACAAAAGGTCTTGTGGTGACAGAAGGAGGGATCACTAGAACTGAAGCGGCTCTTCGTCCCACATTGTATTGGTGACCCATATCTGCAATGTAAGAGTGGGTCTGTGCCGGGCTTCACTCCTCTGCCCAGCTCTGGCTCACACTTCTGTGTTTGGCCAGGCCCCTGACTAGGCCATCTTAAAAATGCTCTAAGATCCCCTGTCCTTTAGTGTCTCATTCAAAGAGCTCTGCCTTTAAAATTCAGCACTGCAAGATGGCGTGGGCATTTGTTCCCTCTGTCATAGCAAAGGACAAGCGACAAGAATCACTCTCCAAGCTGAACGTGAATATCCAAAGTGGGGTTGTAAATTCACCGTATCAAGGTCACACTGCCTTGTGCTTTTGCAGAGAAATGCTAGCAACCAGAGCAAATTAATGCATGTTGGGATTTAAAGTAATTGATAAGGTAATGCTGCCAGTCCTAGTCTTACTCTTGAAGGTCAGCCTCATTTGCAAGCAATGTCTTCTATATAACTTGCTGCAGTTAGTAGATTGTGCGCGCGCGTGCACACACATACGCGCGCACACACACACAATAAGGTATGATGATGTGCAGGTCTTGTCTAGAGAGACCGAGTGGCTGAATGGCCTCAGGCCTGCTGATCTCTGTGTAAATGATGGTCAGACACAGCTCTCCTCTGTGTGTGTGTGTGTGTGTGTGTGTGTGTGTGTGTGTGTGTGTGTGTGTGTGTGTGTGTGTGTGTGCGCACGCTCTGAAAAGGACTGTATGGACTTCATTTACAGAAACAACTCAAAGGGCAGTTAAAAAATAACCTTGAGACACAAAATTAAATGTGTTACAGAAACCTTTTAGCAATTAAATTCCTATAGGCCTGAAATACCACTGAAAATGTTCCTGTTCTGACTGACCTGCTAATGAAAGATATTAAGCTGCTACTATTATTGTTGTTGTTGTTATTATTATTACCACGCCCGGGACGGAGTCCAACAGGGGGCAAGGTATTGTTTTTGGTTGGGTTTGTTTGTTTGTAAACAAATTACGGGAAAACGGCTCGACCAAGCTTCATGAAACTTTCCGGATAGATGGGTATTGGTCTCAAATATTTACCCAAAATTTTGGGTGTCATCTGGCCAAAGTTAAGGTCACGGTGACCAAAAAGGTTAAAAAAAAAAAAAAACGCTCCAAGCTCAGACTGCAGGAGTGCTGCCTCAGAAAGAGTCCTCCCACAAACATGCTGAATGGATCACTACCTGCCTCATTTGCATACTCTGCTGTCATTGAATGGTTTCTTGGTTTGTTTACATACGCAAAGGTAGGGGTTTTGGCCACGCCCACTTCCCCGCTCTGTTGATTTATTATTTTAACTATCTCATCTCATCTCATAATCTCTAGCCACTTTATCCTGTTCTACAGGGTTGCAGGCAAGCTGGAGCCTATCCCAGCTGACTACGGGCGAAAGGCGGGGTACACCCTGGACAAGTCGCCAGGTCATCACAGGGCTGACACATAGACACAGACAACCATTCACATTCACACCTACGGTCAATTTAGAGTCGTGAGTTAACCTAACCTGCATGTCTTTGGACTGTGGGGGAAACCGGAGCACCCAGAGGAAACCCATG
This sequence comes from Neoarius graeffei, assembly GCF_027579695.1. Lineage (NCBI taxonomy): Eukaryota > Metazoa > Chordata > Actinopteri > Siluriformes > Ariidae > Neoarius > Neoarius graeffei. The sequence continues at coordinate 57,937,992 of NC_083575.1, read as the reverse complement.
CAGACACGGGGAGAACATGCAAACTCCGCACAGAAAGGCCCTCACCGGCCATGGGGCTCGAACCCGGACCTTCTTGCTGTGAGGCGACAGCGCTAACCACTACACCACCGTGCCGCCCCTATTATTATTATTATTATTATGCGGCATAGTGGTGTAGTGGTTAGCGCTGTCGCCTCACAGCAGGAAGGTTCTGAGTTCGAGCCCAGCAACTGACAGGGACTTTTCTGTGTGGAGTTTGCATGTTCTCCCCGTGTCTGCGTGGGTTTCCTCCGGGTGCTCCGGTTTCCCACAAAGACATGCAGGTTAGGCTAATTGGTGGCTCTAAATTGACCATAGATGTGAATGTGAGTGTGAATGGTTGTCTGTGTCTATGTGTCAGCCCTGTGATAACCTGCTGACTTGTCCAGGGTGTACCCCACCTTTTGCCCATAGTCAGCTGGGATAGGCTCCAGCTTGCCTGCGACTCTGTAGGACAGGATAAGCGGCGACAGATAATGGATGGATGGGTATTCTCATCTCATTATCTCTAGCCGCTTTATCCTGTTCTACAGGGTCGCAGGCAAGCTGGAGCCTATCCCAGCTGACTATGGGCGAAAGGCGGGGTACACCCTGGACAAGTCGCCAGGTCATCACAGGGCTGACGCATAGATACAGACAACCATTCACACTCACGCCTACGGTCAATTTAGAGTCACCAGTTAACCTAACCTGCATGTCTTTGGACTGTGGGGGAAACCGGAGCACCCGGAGGAAACCCACACAGACACGGGGAGAACATGCAAACTCCACACAGAAAGGCCCTCGCCGGCCACGGGGCTCGAACCTGGACCTTCTTGCTGTGAGGCGACAGCGCTAACCACTACACCACCGTGCCACCCATGGATGGATGGATTATTATTAAAAAATCATACTGTAAGTGACACAGGGGCAAAAAGAAAAAAGAAGTACTTGAAAAAGATGAACTGTGTTTTCATAATTTAAAAAAAAAACCCTTTGAGTAGCTGTAATCTCTTTCCTTCACCATGTTTTTTGGTCTATACACTTAGTCTTGACTAACAGTACAGTATAATAATAGTAATATCACTATTTTCATTTTTAAAAAAATGCAATATCTTGATGATTTTGTGATGTCCATTCAAATAAGAAGGAACTACAATGTGGAATAAAGTGTAGGACAGATGAACATACACCCTGAAAAAAATGCTGTTTAGATCCATGTACTGTATATATTCAGGCGTTTTATACCTCATTTCTTTATTTTAATCTTTCTCACACATCACTTTTCTTTGCAGTTAGTTGCATTTCAGTCGTTCAGTGAGTGTGTCGTTTTTTTTGTAAGATTGCATTTGTAGCCTGTCTCATGGCAATGGCATAGTTATTGGACTACTGTAAGTGCTTTTCTCACTAATTCAAAATTGATTCTTTAAGCAAGGCAGGGCTCAATAAGTCACTCCCTGCCACTCCGGCAGTTATCAGTGTGTGTGCTCTGCTACATGCGGATGGCTTTCTTTTCACTGAGGTGGATGGGGGCAGAGAGAATATAGTGGCTTCGGTTCTAGAAAAAGGCTAATATTGTGACACTGGATGAAAATATGATGAAAAATCAACTATTTGCAATGGCGGCTGTAAAATAAGAGAAGGAAGTCTTCAAGCATGAAGAGAACATTAAGTAATGAACCTGGCAATGCTGACCAGCCCATTAAGCTGAGTCTTTATGGGCCATTACGCACTGGGTCAATGAACACACAAGTGCAAGCTCTCTACAGCCAGCTGGCAACTCAACCCAGGCTGGCATACTGCTTTTGGTTTGTGTGTGCGTGTGTGTGTGTGCAGGAACCTTAACACACACTGAAACAGTCATGCATAAAGCGACACCTGAATATGGCACTTTTCATTGTGAATCCTGTTTCTTTCCACCAGCTTGGCCTTCCTATTTTATTTTTCTCCCTCTCCCAGTAATTACTTTGATTGTAAGTTGTTACTACACTCGTGCTTCCAGGTGTGAGCCTACGCAGGAACATAACACACTCAAAGCTAACTTGCACATCAACCAGTGACTCCACTCATGTGGTAATGAATAGAAATGCAGCTTTCAGGAGTACGTGGAAAGTGGGAGTGTGTGTGTGTGTGTGTGTGTGTGTGTGTGTGTGTGTGTGTGTTTGTGTGTGTGTGTTTTCACCATGGGGGGGGGGGGGCAGGGGTGCAGGGCGAGCCATGCAGCTCCCTGCTCCTCCTCGCTGTCAGAAAATATAATTTGCGCCTTCAGTGATTCACCTGGTTCATATGCAGCATGCAAATTTATTTCCCTAATAATCAGCGCAGGAGATTGCCCAGGAGGATTAATGGCATCATTCCTTATGCACCCGCAGCCTACTGGACCGCCAGGATATTACCCACCTCTGACATGGAAAAATTGTGTTAGTTCTACAGAGAAAACGCCGGGATATTTGTCCTGCTCGACAACATAATGGGATGGCGCATCATCAGATTGCAATGTCATTTCAAAAACCTTGAATACAAATAATGTACAGAGAGAGAATAGATGGTGTGTTCACTAATATGGCGGACTAGTTATCCTTCATGCATTTATAAAGGCGGCTCTTTGACGCCAGACCTTATTTAAATGAAGCTCACCACTTCCAGCAGCTTTGGGCTCTGTCCTAGGACAGATCATTCTTGCCCCCTTTTTAATTAATCTTTTCTGCTTCCCTTCTGGTTTTTTTTCTCATAGAATCTCTTTTCTCCCCTCCTTCACTGTTTTCAAGCAAACAGCATGAAATATGTATGGACCGGACATATTAATTATCCCGCTATGTGGGGGGAAAAAACAATGCGGTGGTGGCGCAGCAGGCTCGGGAGCTGATCTGTCACCAGGGCATGGAGATAGAGAATGCTGGAGAAGGGAAAAGCTAATTAATAAGATAAGTGACCAACAGGAACCCTCTGTCAGGAGTCACCCCCACCCCAGAGCAAAACCGGTGCAGATGTAGCCCGAGACGCAGCACTATCGCAGGATGCCCAGGCAGCCATCTTGATGAAGTTTGTGCTGTGATCTAATGCAGCGCTGCACTCTCCTCTCCATGAACACCTATTCTAACACCTAAGATCTATGAGAGGGACTGTTCACGCTGTACGTGGAACTCATTCTCAAATGAAATATACAGTAACTCCAGCCATCGTGGCGTGAGCTAAAGAGAGAAGCAGATCATCTTGTAAAGATTAGAGGAGTAAAAAAAAATATATGAATCAATATTTCATCATTGGGAGGAATCCATAACTGCCCTTTGTTTAATTTATGTTTGACACAGTAGATCGCGTTTCCTTGGAGGTTGGTCATGGGGTTTCCGGAGGACTGTGGAGAATTCTTCATCAGTCCAGAGCAGACTAATCTTGTCGGCCCTGTCGAACATCTGCTTAATGCATCCAGCTCAGGTCACATGGCCCAGCACAAAGAGAACATCAGCGTTAATGGATGTTAAGAGGAGAGCAGGCCAGGAAAGGAAGCCCTCATCATAAAGACATCTCTCTATCATACTCTTACTCGCTTTTGTTCTTCTCTGAGACCGTGGGGTGGCCTGAGGTGAGGCCTAGTATTTTCTCTATATGTCACCCACTCATTATGGCCTTGACATCTCCCCCACCTCCTTTGGCTCTTCATCATCGAATTATAGGAAAGAATTTCTCAGTGAAAAACAACAGTGTTCTCACCCTACCATTGTCCAGTGGATGGAGCCAAGAGCAACAGTGTGGAGGAGCAAGTCCTCTGACTTCACAGACACTGCACAAACACTGCATCAACCCAATACCCAGCACATCCAGCCGAGATAAAAGACTTACTCACTTTCCGGGCAAATGCTATATATCAGCATGTCCTGCAGGTTTAGCCTTTGGCCATTCAAAAAAATCCCAAGTTCTTCCTCTTTTTCTTCTTCTTCCACACCTTTCTAGATATTACCTCCATTAAAAATAAAAAAGCACTCAACTCAAAGACAGATCTCCCTGAAGAGGAAAAAAAAACTCTTATCCATCCCGTAGTTTATTATTATTATTATTATTATTATTATTATTATTATTATTTCCTCTTCACAGGCTGATCTTTGCTGGTTGTAGCCAAGGAGTGGGTCAAAACAAATGACCAAGGGTCCTGGGCATCCATTTTTTCTCCATGATCAGGTTTCAAGCACTCTTCTCAGTATCCTTGCTGTTCCAAGTAGTGTTGTCTTCTCTAATATCAATGTTGCTATTTTAATTCCAAGCTTATCTACCCATTTGCTGAAGTCAACCGTTACACAACCAAGTGCACCTATTACCACTGGAATGACCATTACCTCTTTTATCTGCCAAAGTCTAGCTATTTCGCTCCTGAGCTCTTGATATTTCTCTATTTCCTTCTCATGGATACTGGAATCACCTGGTATTGCAATAGCAATTATATTGCACACATTATTATTATTATTATTATTATCCATCCATCCATTCATTATCCATAACCGCTTATCCTGTGAGGGTCACGGGCAAGCTGGAGCCTATCCCAGCTGACTATGGGTGAGAGGCAGGGTACACCCTGGACAAGTCACCAGGTCATCGCCGGGCTGACGCATAAAGACAAACAACCATTCACACTCTCATTCACACCTACGGTCAATTTAGAGTCACCAGTTAACCTAACCTGCATATCTTTGGACTGTGGGGGAAACCGGAGCACCCAGAGGAAACCCACGCAGACACAGGGAGAACATGCAAACTCCACACAGAAAGGCCCTCGCTGGCCACGGGGCTCGAACCCAGAACCTTTTTGCTGTGAGGCAACAGTGCTAACCACTACACCACTGTGCCAACTATTATTATTATTATTATTATTATTATTATTATTGTTATTATTTAAAGAGCTCACTGATGCCTGCAGATTCATAAGAGGGCATTGCTTCCACAGTCTTCAGCTGTACAGAAGAAAGTGATGAACTCACTTCACCAATTTTCCCCTAGTTTAATGCATCTGATTGGCCAGTCAGGTTTGTGTTTCCTGGGCCTGTGATAATGCTCTAAAGTGCAAAATCCATCTTTGTGTGCTTCATTCCTTCGAATCTGTCTCTCTCTGGAGTGTAGCAGTGCAAACAAAATCTCTGCAAAAAACAACAACAACAACAAACAAGCAAAAAAACCACCAGCAGAGGCACTGAAGAGAAGGTGTGTCTCATTACAAGGTAAAATTGTTTGTAAGTACAAGAATGCACAGCAATACACACACCATGCGATTATTTTCTAACATCACTGATAAAGGTGTGACTTGCACCTGATCCATTTTGAGAAACACAGAACACCAAAAACAACACAATAAGTGACTCATATAAAAAAAAACCCTGCAGCGACAAAAGTTCAAATCAAGAATTTTGACAGAACGTTTTATGCTTTTATGAGGTGAGGAAGAACTGCTTTGAAATGACCTGTCACCATCCAGTGTGGCTAATGATTAAGACGTGCACACGTTTGCTTAAAGTTATAAATGACTCTTTTCATCTAAAATGGGATTTATTCAAATGAACTCATAATTAAATTTAGCGATGAGCCACGTTGAACAATGCCAGATAGCGGCTACTTTGATTTTGCTTTAAAGTAATTATGCCGAATTGACATGAGTGAGTGTGGTGCTGTAGCCTCTTCTAATGAATTAAATAAGAAAAAATAGCCCAAGTTTCAGAATCTGGCAGGAGTTAATTGTGCTGATATGATTGTTACTTTGAATGCTGTCATTTGATTTTTGTTCTCAACTTCTTTCAATAGAAATTACCAGTTTTGTTCTCATTACTTTTAATTACCAGGAAATTTCATTGCTCCTGTCATACATGAGAGAATAGATTAACCCCTTGCAGTTAATTTAGTGTTATGTCTCTCATTTAACATACAATTTCAAGCAAGTCACATGGACAAATGTATATAATTCTTTTTATTACCTTTCGAGGAGGCCTATCACCTAGCAATGTGACATTTACTGGAACAGTAGAAAAAGCAGGAAGGTTCTGTACTTTATTACGAGCTTGATTAGACGTTATTACATGAATGGATTCTGTGGTCCAAGAAGGTCTTGTATTAAGGACATTATAAATTGGATTATATATTATTTAGATAGATTATAATTCATTCAATCATTTATGAATCTAGGAATATATATATATATATATATATATATATATATATATATATATATATATATATATATATATATATATATATATTTTTTTTTTTTTTTTACATACCTCTGTCCTTTGTCCTGAAAAACAAAAACAAACCATGGTTGCTTTACATTGTCAATTTAGTGTCATGGATGTATATTTAATTATATCCTAAATAATTGGTATCAATCTGGGAAAAAAAGCAAGGCATTTAAATCCAAAAGACAAACAAAACAAAGAAAAAAACAACAACACAACTTTGTAGTTGTCTAGTCAGGTAAATTTCCAGGGCATGTGTGTCATTTACAATTTGCATATTCCCAGGAACAGAGAAAGTGCTGATGCTGCAGAGGCTGCTTACTTCTCATACACTGTCAAAAAATGGGAACAGAAAGAAAAAGAAAAAAACATAGCAGGAGTGGCTTTGTGAGAGGCTTAAACCCTAAACCCTACAGTGAGTTCAGGCTTCTTAAAAACCACACCACAGAAAACATCGAAACAAATCTGCAGGAAGACCAGCGAGGCTCAAGTGCTCTCCTGCAACAACCACTGCCTTCACACTCCAACATGCTCAAGTTTACCAAAACATTGCCATGGAGACAGATCACACAAGGGCTTAATTTGGCCCCTTGGCCACAACAAAACGCTGACTGAATTGAACTGTATCAATAGTCCAGCAGGAATATAATACACCCTCCTCTAGAAGACTCACGGGAAGAGAACAGAAGACCAGTGAAGCAATACAGGTCATAAACAGTGACTTTCATTTACAGTGAGGAGAGTCTCGACATCACGGCCTTGGGTGCATCCAGACACATTTTAATTATAATGCCCGGTGTCCTTTCCCATTTCTGCAGAGCTAAGGATTATATTCAACCAGGGTAACCCTCTTTATTACAGGGTCCACGTGCCATGTTTTCTGCTCCTAGTGTCCACAAAATAAATAAATATATAAATAAACAGAAAGAAAGAGAGAAAGAAAGAAAGAGCGGCTCGCTGTCCTCTGGCTCCCAGTGGAAATTGGCGAGCCCATCTCAGTGCTTAGCAACCAGCCCTGGGGCCTGTTTTGCACAGCTTAATTCAGATGTGAGTTAGAGGAAGTTGATTGGCTGCACTACCAACCCCTCCCTCTGTCTTTCTCCATCCCTGTCTCTGATGCAGAGACTTCTGCATGTGACAGTAATGAAGGATGACTCGGACAAGAAGGGGGTTGCACTGGGACTGTACTCACAGGAGATAATGGTCAACATTCTCTAAGTGCTACCATGTATGCCATTTAAAAAGTTCTATAAAAATCAGCTAGCAGTTTCAGTCCTCTTTGGAAGGCTTCAGGTTTGGGACAAAAAGTTGTAAATGTGATCGAGAATGCTAATATTTACAGTGATTTTGGAATGAAATAATGTTGAGCAAAAACAAAATTAGGCTAATACATGCTTAACACAAAGAGCTCCAGGTGGAAACATAGTCGGGCTTTTTCATCTTGTTTAGGCGAGATAGAACCCTTTCATAAAGGTTATTCAACTAAAACAATGATTCTGTGCATTCATTCATTAGTCTTTAGTAAGCAATTTATCTTGCTCAGAGTTGTGGTGGATCCAGAGCCAAACCTAACACGGTACAAGGTGGGAGAACTCAGCCCAGATGGGATACCAGTGAATATGCATTATGGGATGTGCACAAAAGTCAAACGTTTGGACACACCTTCTAATTCAATGTTTTTTTCTTTATTTTTATTAATTGAAAAACACTTCATGTCTTAAAGTAATGGTGGATGTCGTTTCTCTTTACTTAGGTGAGCGGTTCTTGACATAATATGGATTACTACAGTTGTGCAATAGGGCTATTTACTGTATTTTTATTATTTACTATTTACTGTTTGATCTCAAAGGCATTAAGAATGTAAGAAATTGCACTCATTAACTTTTGATGAGGCATAGCTATTAATTGAAAAGCATTCCAGGTGACTCCCCCATGAAGCTGGTTTAGATAATACCAGTAGTGTGCAAAGCATCATCAAGGTAAAGGGTGGCTACTTTGAAGAATCTCATCTCATCTCATCTCATTATCTCAAGCCGCTTTATCCTTCTACAGGGTCGCAGGCAAGCTGGAGCCTATCCCAACTGACTACGGGCGAAAGGCGGGGTACACCCTGGACAAGTCGCCAGGTCATCACAGGGCTGACACATAGACACAGACAACCATTCACACTCACATTCACACCTACGGTCAATTTAGAGTCACCAGTTAACCTAACCTGCATGTCTTTGGACTGTGGGGGAAACCGGAGCACCCGGAGGAAACCCATGCGGACACGGGGAGAACATGCAAACTCCACACAGAAAGGCCCTCGCCGGCCCTGGGGCTCGAACCCAGGACCTTCTTGCTGTGAGGCGACAGCGCTAACCACTACACCACCGTGCCGCCCATTATACAAGATAGAAACCTACAATTTTGCACAGAGAGACTCAATGTCTTGTACTATAAGCTTCAACTTAGAATTTCAATGGTCATTGTATATTAGATGGTGATTTCAACAAGGAAATTAAAAAGACAAATTTGCATTTTTAACTCATTCTGGAAGCTTGCCTGTGGCAGTAATGCTTAAACTAAGAATGTTATTCAAATCTACACAGAAATATCTACCAATTTCAGTTTTACCAAGTCTCCACTATTCCTAGTTTGTCTGTAATAGGGTTTTGAAATTCGCCGATTTCTAAAACATGCCATTTTCAGTAGCATGGATTCCAATGTGGGATAGCAGTTAGGAACTTGTACATTTTTCCAGTAATCTCCTAGACCCATATTTTATATTTCCAAGTTTTTGTTCTGTGTCTCTCAAGTATTTCTGAGCTACAGGTGTTTAAAAAAATCCATTTTTTCCAAATTCGAATTTTTGATATTTCCATTTTATTGATTATTAAGGACTGATAAATACAACTAAATGATTTGTATAGATAAGGAAACATTTTACTTGTGTTCATGTCACAGAAATATGGTTTTAAAAATATTATCATTTTGAAATAAGCTAAATAATATATGAACATTTCACATTTTTCAGTAAATATATATATATATATAAACAGTCAGTCATTTTTCATATAAATCACTTAACTTACAATTTCTGTTGTATGTTAGTTTATGGCAGTCAGAATCTTTCTTTAGTCCAATTCCTATAGAACAGGGAGGAAGTTCAGCCATTTCTAGATGTCTAAGAACAAACTCATTTATACTGATCTCAAATTGAAAGCAACTACAATTAAATTCCCTAGTCAACTATTCAAAATATCCAATCCTTGCAAAGAAACACATTCAGTTAATAACATTGGTAAATTTTCTCAGTGCTCTGTATTACAATGTATTTAATATAATCCAAGCAATATAATGTTACCTGAACAAGTATGCAGTTTACAGACTCTAAAACTATAAGATATGAGTCACCTGTTCTGGTATCAAAGGTCACCTATTGTGCTGTGTTGATACTGATAAGGCTGGCTGTTGACTGGTACACAATAGCTGGTCATTGATTGCTAATGTTACAAAGTCTTAGATTAAAATCAATTTACAAATAATTAATACTGAGCATTAATTGAAATTTTATTTAAAATTGAGGAAGAAACATGTCTCCTAACCTACTTGAGCCTTATTGAAGCATTTATTAACCCTCAAATATCAGTTATATGAAAATATATCAAAAATTCAAATTTGGTGAAAATGGATTTTTTTTTAAACCCCTGTAGTTTAAAAATACTTGAGAGACACAGGACAAAAATTTGGAAATATAAAATATGGGTCTTGGGGATTACTGAAAAAAATTTACAAGTTCCTAACTGCTATCCCACATTGGATTTCTTGCTACTGAAAATGGCATGTTTTAGAAATCGGTGAATTTCAAAACCCTATTACAGACAAACTAGGAATAGTGGAGACTTGGTAAAACTGAAATTGGTAGATATTTCTGTGTAGATTTGAATAACATTCTTAGTTTAAGCATTACTGCCACAGGCAAGCTTCCAGAATGAGTTAAAAATGCAAAAAATGCAAATTTGTCTTTTAAATTTCCTTGTTAAAATCACCATCTAATATACAATGACCATTGAAATTCTAAGTTGAAGCTTGTGGTACAAGACATTGAGTCTCTCTGTGCAAAACTTTAGGTTTCTATCTTGCATAATAAAGATTATATTGCACTTTGAAATATGTATGTTTTGAGCAAAAAACAAAAAAAAATTAAAAATTCAAATGCCTGTATCTCTGAAACTATTGGTGATAGGAAGCTCAAATTTTGGAGATTCACTTCTTTTAATAGTATCTCTGAGCCCTCCAAATTTCATTGAAATCTGAGCTGGTCAAGCATAACCTCTTGTTGATTTGGCATGGAATAACCCATGTCTAAACTTTTGACTGGTATTGTACATTAAGGAGTTCATTCACATCTAAGGGCAACTTCATCCATTATCTGTAACTGCTTATCCTGTGCAAGGCTGCAGGCAAGCTGGAGCCTATTCCAGCTGACTATGGGTGAAAGGGAGGGTACACCCTGGACAAGTCGCAAGGTCATTGCAGGGCTGACACAGAAACAAACAACCATTCACACTCACGGTCAATTTAGAGCCTCCAATTAGCCTAACCTGCATGTCTTTGGACTGTGAAGGAAACCGGAGCACCCAGAGGAAACCCACGCAGACACGGGGAGGACATGCAAACTCCGCACAGAAAGGCCCCCGTCAGTCGCTGGGCTCAAACCCAGGACCTTCTTGCTGTGAGGCGACAGCGCTAACCATTACACCACCGTGCGGCCTAGGGACAACGTAACATACCCAATTCTACATGCATGTTTTTGGACAGTTGGAGGAAACCTAAGAACCTGGAGGAAACCCATAAGAACATGTGGAGCTAGACAGTACCCAACACAGACAGCAACTAGAGCTCAAGATCGAACCAGGGACTGCAACACTACTATCTGCATCACTGTGTCAATCCATATTTGGGTACTTAAAATCTTAACAATCTTATAAACACAAGTCAGTAAACTAAATAAAGCACTCTAATTTTTAAACTGAAACTAGTATGATACCGTATGGCATGGGATTAAAATGAAGAAACCTTATTCCTAAAGGAATGCCTTCTCCGTGAAAGTCTTTAAATAGCACACTAATTGTTTGTGTATGAATATTTCATGTGATAAACATTACAGTGTGCAACATGCTTCAAATCGTTTGCTCTAAATTCAGGTAAGTTGTGTGATGTGAATGAACAGAATCATTTCATTTGCGCATATTATTATGAATTGGGGAAAATAAACATTCACACATGAAGTCATATCACCTTTAATGAAGCAAGCAGGCAAGTAGGATTACACACAGACTTCGAGTTGACATCACTGAAAAAGACGTTCGTTTCCACACAATTTGAATTACCATGGTGTTTTATTGGTGTGCAGAGTACAGGAATAATGCAATAACTCTACCGCCTCCCACTGCTGCTCACATACTCAAGCAGTGTGTGTGTGTGTGTGTGTGTGTGAGAGAGAGAGAGAGAGAGAGAGAGAGAGAGAGAGAGAGAGGAATGTGGAATGAAATGAGCTCAACATGGACTCACACCACTGAGGCACAATTTAACATCTTCACTGATAGCGGGTCAATTACCTGTGTGTAATTGCAATAATTCCAATAACGCTGCAGTCATGCTTGACAGTTTCCAGACCAGGTCCAGTAATTGCAAGGTGATGTATATGACTGGGAATCAAAGGCGCGCCATTGGATCTAGGTTTTGCCTTGCACAGTGGAACTGACAATACTTAATGCAATAAAATCTGAGCTTATTAGCATTGCTCTAAATGGCAAATTGGTGTGAATACAAAATTGTTCAGGTTATGATTGAGGACAGAAAAGTTGAAGAGGAGAGCCTCAAGTGAGAAACAGAGTGATATTTCAGCAAAAAGGCCTGACAAAAACTTGGAATTTACTTAATTTGCAAAATTTTATGCAACAGCATGCACATAAAGGATCTTCAATGAGAACATAAATTGCTTTGTCACTTTATTGTGTCTTGTGTGATTTAAAACATGTAAAGTTTAAACTGGCAAATGTATAAGCCTCTGTTACAGTGCTTGAAGTATTAGCCATATGCCTTCATGTAAATGATCTGCTTTATTAAGTGATGTACACCAGTGATCTGCTCTTTTCATTTCAGCATCAATGTTCCAAAGAGAATCCAGTACTGACGTGGCTTTACCAGGAAAAGAAGCTCTGCACCTAGCTGCACACACTAGGATCTTCAGTAACATGAAGCAACAAGAGGTTAATGTGAAAAGAGTACATTTACTGAAGTAATTAAACCCCAAAGCAGAGAGAAGATAGGCAAGAGAACTGCAGGGACAGAGAAATATTGCCCAATAGTGGGGCCATTTTGCTAATAGGCCCTGCATGATGATGGATCTCTCAAAGTGGCTTCTGCGCATTAGCAGGAAGGCATTAATAAACAGGAATGGGTTAATAGTGCAGAAAAAAAAAGCCAGAAGTCAGACCATGGGGGGGGGGGGGGGGGGGGGGGTGGAATATTCCTTTCTTAAGTCAGCTGTAAGTAATTACGCCATGGTGTGCTTCTGACGATTACCATAACAGAGCAATTGGACGTGAAAAATGGATAATAGCATGGACATGGAAGTGTGTTTAGAGAGCGCCTGGGTTGGTTAATACGGCACATTCCACTCCTCTCCCAGGCAGTGCACACTGGCGATCTGGGGCTTTCTAGTGTTCGGTAGGGCACTCCTCTGAAACTTTTCACGTTTATAAATTGTGACAAGGCCTCTCTAGCAGTTAACTCCAAATTTTGTCCTTTGTATTTGGCAGCTGTCCATTCCATACATATACACGGCAAGACATTCCACAGCCACACAAATGAAAGGCGAGAACCTTGAAAATCTATAGGATCTTGGCTTTGGAGCATTAGATTGCAGTGTGTCATGGAGACATATGAAACGCTCCTGCTCATGTTTAATGTTCATGCTTCGGCATTAGGCCGCTCAAATTATTCTCTCTTCAGATCCCAGAATAGCCTTTAATCAAACCTACAACTCAAGCAGAAAAAAGTAGCTCTCCTATTGGCAGGTTAGTTGCTCCTTAATCTCACATTAATAATGTTCATATGGAATAATGAAAATAGAATAGAACAGACCTCCATCATGAGCAGATGGCTGAGATATGTATTACACATTCCTAAGCTCTGGAATACACTTCCGACTGAGCTGTGGATTCTCCCTGGACCAGGTCTGTGTTCATCCCTGAAAGGTGGGATTGATGGACACAACTCCTTAAGTAGTCATGGACATCATCTCAGATGATGGCAAAAGTCCAAAGTGTGTAATACAGGTCATTTTTAAAAGCATTAGCATCTGTAAATGATGGTATGTAATAAGACACTTGCAGACATGAAAACAAACAAATAAACAAACAACTGTTTATTCACACAGTGTTAGCATTGTTTTTCTAGGTAAGGGATGAATAATAGCCTTCTTGATTAAACCAGTGTTGCCAGCTCTTTTCAGGGGAACACAGCTTATGCATGCTCAAAAAGTCACAAGATGGCATCATACACTAATTTGCATATATACATTGATTCACTACAATCATTTGTATCTCAAAATTTGTTCCAAGAAGATTTTCTGAAGACTTGTGAGGAATGAAGAAACACACATGAAGGAACAGGTGGAACAGCTCACTTTTATTAACTTGTAAATATAGACATGGCAAGAGTTTAAAACACAGATCAAAGAAGTACGTGGGTGGGACAAACAATGATGATTGGTCGTTGGGAACAGCGGTGATTGGTGATTGGTCATCCGGAACACAGCCTCGTGTAACCTCAGTCAGGCTTTATACACTGGTCATGAGTCGACCAAACCTTCTCCCTGTCAACAGCAGTTGTGATATGAGCTGGAGGGTCGTATCAAGTGCAGGACCATCATGAACATCTGCTACAGAAGTCGCTAGATTTGTCACTTGGTCGCTAAAGAGGTCTTAATATCTTGCCAAATCTAACATCAAAACCATTAAGTTGGCAACGCTAATTAAAACCGTATTTAAAGGCATAGATTTCACCTAAGGGCAGGAAGTAAGATCACAACATGAAGCAATACAACTTACCTTCTAGTTCTGGAGAGTAAGAATGTATCATATATGTGAAGCTGAAGTGATTGAAAGGATTGTGTTTTTCCCTACATACACAATAAAGCTGGCAGGATGGTTCCAGCACACACAATGTGGACATTCAGATGTGACACCCAACACACAGGTCTGACATTGTACTGCACTGTAAAGGAGCGACAAAAGAAGGAGGATAAAAAAATAAAGCCTATTTAAATCCAAACAATCCTGCAAGCCAATAGCAAAAAGTTGAGAGGCCCCACAGCTGGGTAACCTAGATAACCTAACCAGAGTAACCTAAATAAAATATATAAGAGTAGACTATCTATGGCAATGCGTTAGTTTAATTAACTTACCTTCTTTAGTCTTTAGCTTTTCAAGCCTTTAGAGATTTGCTGCTTCTGAGGGCAGGCATATGTAGTAGATCATCTTCTACCTTATAAAGAAAGTGCAAAAAAAAAAAGCAAGGGATACTAATATTTTCATCACCCCCCTAGCTGCCATTATAGAAGGTTCCTCTGGCAGATGCTCCAAAAAATGGAGCCAGAAACAATAGCTCATCTACAGTGGAAAAGAGCACACTCTTGCAAAAGCTTACCCAGCACTCCTAAACAGGCCAAACTCAGAGCCGTGCTCGTATGGCTATCATCCAGTGCATTTGCTCAGATATATTTATGTGCATTGCATTAAAAGGGGGGAGGGCTGTATTTGGACCTGGCTGTGAGCTGACAGCTCAATCTGTCGAGTGACACACAGCCGGTTGCCTGATTCCTCTACGTCTGCCTGGCAGAGATGGACCTCTCCAGACTGGCAGCCGCAAAGCCTTCACCCTGGCTGCCTTGCCAAGAGCCCGGCCACCTCATGCAGCCTGCACTCACACTGCTTCACTTAAAAGATTTACAACTGGCAGGGGTATTTTCAATACTTTGTTGCATTTCTCTCGAAGTCTGCATGTACGTCTATATGTATGTGAGAGCAATGCAGTCAGCTAGAAAAGGCCTGTGTGAGGTCAAAACTCTGCAGGCTGACTCTCGCCACCAATCTTTCCAGACAACCCAGAAAGTTTCACTCTCAAAGCTCAGAATAAATATTTGTTGACAGTGTGCCATGCGACTCCCTGTGCCCCGGACACGCTGGATCTAAAATAATGCTCTGCTAAGGGTCTTTCCAAGGTTCTGCATAGAAAAAACAAAACTGAATTTTTCTCCTGGAAAGCACATTTAAATGAGTCACTGGCCATTGCAGCCCACACATACCCCTTTTCGACCAACAGGGAACGGGTTCTGTTCTTGTTCGTGCACCACATTTTGAACTGTTCAGAGCATTTCAACCAAAAATAAATTGGTTTGGAACCTGAAAAGTTGGTTCCCAGCTGGAACCAAAATATAGCTGTTTTTTCCAGCATGAACCGTGACGATATCAGTGGCCGTGTCATTAGTTTGGAGAGGCAGCAGAATGCAGCAATGGAGAATGCAACAGAAAAGGATACATCTTCAGAAAAAAAATGGACCGAAAACAAATATCTGGAATAACAGAACAAAACCTTGCAAGTCATCAATAATAATAATAATCCATCCATCATCTGTAGCCTGTGCAGGGTCACAGGCAAGCTGGAGCCTATCCCAGCTGACTATGGGCAAGAGGCGGGGTACACCCTGGACAAGTTGCCAGGTCATCACAGGGCTGATGCATAGAAACAAACAACCATTCACACTTGCGGTCAATTTAGAGCCACCAATTAACCTAACCTGCATGTCATTGGACTGTGGAGGAAACCGGATCACCCGGAGGAAACCCATGCAGACACAGGGAGAACATGAAAACTCCACACAGAAAGGCCCTCGTCGGCCACTGGGCTCAAACCCAGAAACTTCTTGCTATGAGGTGACAGTGCTAACCACTACACCACCATGCCATTATCTCATCTCATCTCATTATCTCTAGCCGCTTTATCCTTCTACAGGGTCGCAGGCAAGCTGGAGCCTATCCCAGCTGACTATGGGCAAGAGGCGGGGTACACCCTGGACAAGTTGCCAGGTCATCACAGGGCTGATGCATAGAAACAAACAACCATTCACACTTGCGGTCAATTTAGAGCCACCAATTAACCTAACCTGCATGTCATTGGACTGTGGAGGAAACCGGATCACCCGGAGGAAACCCATGCAGACACAGGGAGAACATGAAAACTCCACACAGAAAGGCCCTCGTCGGCCACTGGGCTCAAACCCAGAAACTTCTTGCTATGAGGTGACAGTGCTAACCACTACACCACCATGCCATTATTATTATTATTATTATTATTATTATTATTATTATTATTATTATTCAGTTCAATTTATATAGCGTCTTTCTCACACCCAAGGTTGCTGTACAATTACAAAAGGAAAAGGAAAATCCACCAAAACAGGGTCAGGATGTAATTCCAGTGGCGTAGCTGCCCACAATCCACAAAAACACATGAAGGTATGTCCCAAACTGTTTGCAAGCTACAGTGACGCCACTGGGCAACATAGCTCGGAACACTGCACTATGGACCCAGAAAGAAAGCACAGAAGCACCACTGAATAGATAGTTTTCACTGACGTCACGGCATTCCGGGGAACGGCCTCCAGCTGCCATCTTGTGGGGCAAACAAAACGGACCATCGCCATTACCTGCTACGTTATCTCAGACGAATTTATGAAGTTATATAGTCAGTTTTCTAAAATAAAGATCAATGTCGGCAAAATCAAGCAAACAGAAGTATATAGATACATTAGACGACATCTCACGACAACGGTATGCAGCCAAACTGGCCTTGATTGGGGGAATTGACCCCTACGAAGTGGACAAAGATGCATTTTCAAGTGACTATGCAGGGCTGCCAAAGCCTGAAACTGCCAAAGCCTGCTCCAAAGCCTGAAACTGACTTCATCAAACTTTAAAGGCTGTCTGATATATACAACTTTATATATTCTACAGCGCGCCTTTTGTTGGATGCCGCCTTTTTCATGGCTGAATCTCGCAGATCCGATTTTTTTTAGGGGGGGAATTGGAGTGTCTGATTATAATTTCAAAGTAAATTCTGTATTAAAATTACTAAATAAGCAAATCCGTTACAGTCCATGAAACAGGAAGTATAAGGATGAGAAAAAAAAACAGTTTAAATCGGAAAGCTGCGCACATTTGCGCAGTCCTGCACACCGCTCAGGCTGCGCAAATGTGCGCAGCTTTCCGATTTAAACTGTTTTTTTCTCATCCTTATACTTCCTGTTTCATGGACTGTAACGGATTTGCTTATTTAGCAATTTTAATACAGAATTTACTTTGAAATTATAATCAGACACTCCAACGCCCCCCCCCCCCCCAAAAAAAAAAAAAAAAATCGGATCTGCGCGATTCAGGTGGCATCCGCCAAAAGGCGCGCTGTTTGCATCCCAAACACAAATCGAATCATACAGAATAGACCTAAAATGTTTTTCAAAAATGACCCTTGCGTGAATTAAGTGACAAGTTTCAAATAGAAACGTGACAAACGAGCGATATTAAGTGTACATTACAATGTAAACGTACACTCAGCAGTTCCAGTTAGGCATTCTCCAGAGATTATTCACATGATGTTTTGGTTTCCAAAAACAAACTTAAACACAATTGATTGTTTATTTAAACAACTTACCACTTATAAAATGATCGGAGCAGACTTTGCTGTGTTTGGAAGGCTGATAATCCTTGCGGTTGATTCTTGCAAGCCATAGATTTCTCCTTTGTATGCAGAGTTTCTTTGTTTGCTTGCCTTCGTGCTCCCGTACAGTGGGAATTCCATAAAAGCTCCGCTTGACTTCATCATTTGACCTATTACGACAGCCGTGAATACAACAGGTGTGCACAATTGCTAGCTTTAAATAGCCTGCTTGGGTTCTTTTGAAGACTTTGTACTCGTGCGTTTCAATGTGTGCTCAGTGACCCGTACGGTAAGCTTGACCTGCAAGATGGCCGCCACTAGGGAATCCCCGACTCTGTGACGTCATGTGAAAACTATCTAT